>NW_026512166.1:0-51822 GCF_027579735.1 Bombina bombina
GTCTTTAAAAGCACAACTGTCTTCAATTGGTATGGTTGTGCGTTTAGCAAGTAAAGAAACAGCCCCCTCCACCTTAGGGACCGTCTGCCACGAGTCCCGCACAGGGTCAGATATGGGGAATATTTTCTTAAAAACAGGAGGGGGAACAAAGGGAACACCTGGTCTATCCCACTCCCTAGTAACGATATCCGCAATCCTCTTAGGGACCGGAAACGCATCCGTGTAAACAGGGACCTCTAGGTACTTGTCCATTTTACACAATTTCTCTGGGATCACCAAAGGATCGCAGTCATCCAGAGTAGCTAATACCTCCCTAAGCAAAACGCAGAGGTGTTCTAGTTTAAATTTAAAAGCCAATGTATCTGACTCTGTCTGAGGAGGGACCCTTCCTGAATCAGAGACTTCTCCCTCAGACATCAAATCCCTCGCTCCCACTTCAGAGTGTTGTGAGGGTATATCGGATATGGCTACCAAAGCGTCAGGATGCTCATAATCTGTTCTTAAAATGGAGCTATCACGCTTTGCAGGTAACACGGGCAGTTTAGATAAAAAGACTGTAAGAGAATTATCCATGACTGCCGCTAAATCTTGTAATGTAAAAGGGTTAGACGCACTAGAGGTACTAGGCGTCGCTTGCGCGGGCGTAACTGGTTGTGACACTTGGGGAGAGGCAGACGGGCTACCCTCGTTTGTGAAAAAAGGGATTACCAATGGCACTACAGGTATAAATAGGACCTGTTTTATTTAAATGTCTGGCCAACTAGTGGGGCCTTTGTGTTATCAGCCAACTGAGTGGCTAGATTTGGTGCTATGTGTATAATACTGATTTCTGGAGCAAGAAAGGAAAAGAATACACTTGGAAGCACTCACAGGTCACTTATTGAGTCATTTTAATATCGAGAGATCAAAAAATGAAATCCAAGAATGGAAGAGACATACTCTTGACTATAATTAAAATTTAACTTTTATTGGGGTTCGAAAATAAAATAGGAAAAAACTTTAAAAACACACTTATGTACCGATTGTAGTCTATTTGGCTTGTCGTGTCGCTGTACAGAATACTTAAATTACTTCTGCAAGTACTCCTATATATAATATAATTTGGGTTGCAGTTAATTAACCTGCTTACTATTCGCTGTTGTCTGTGTATACTATACTTATGTATACCTTGAATTGAGTATAAGTGTTACCGGCTAAGTTGGATATATTACCAGGTTTAACCATCTGCAGAGAAAGAGCAGTTTATAAATATAGTCTTTCTTCGCTCGATTATCTGAGAGGTTGATTGTATCTCTCTTCTCACATATGTATGTGTTTCAGTCTGAGTATTAAATAATGAAACAGTGTCTCAAATACACCGTTGTATAATAATAATGCACAAGACTGTTTATGTGTTAGTGTGTGCTGATGTCACACCCACAAGCATATCAAACATTAACTAAATATTTGTTCCCACGCGTATACCTGTTTCAGTCAAATTATTAAATATTGATGCAGTGTTTCAAATACACTGTTAAATATTGGTGGTTCGCAAGACTGTTTGTGTATTGGCGTGTACTGGTGTCACTCTTACATGCATATCACAATCCAAATATTTCTCATTTGCTCTGTTATATATTAATAATTCAGCAGAGTGTTTTTGCATTAGACTGTGCCTGTATTCGCTGCTTTTTGTGTGTAAAAAACTTGTATATATCTCAATTTAAGCAATATAATTTGTCGTTAAATTAGGTATATTACCAGCTTCAACCCTCTATAAATTATACAAGGCAGTTTATCAGTGTACTGTGTTTATTCAGTTGTCTGAGAGGTTAACTGTGTCTTAGTTTTTACACTCTTATACAAATTTCGGTCTAGAAAGTTTTAATAAAAATCACAGTAGCTTATGTCCTGTCATGTAATAGTGATTCACAGGACCTTATTTGCCTGCTCAGTTTTGTAAGAGGTTAGCTGTGTCTATCTTTTTACACACACTTGTGTCTAATAGTTTAAATCTTCAATAATGTTGCAACGACCTAACTGCACATTTGTGACTGTTTATGCATTAGCGTGTGCTGACATTTGCGGCTATTTTTAAAAAAATTGATATGCTTATATAAATCACAGTTTTGTACATACATGTAATCCGTGATATTAGGTATACTGACTAAATTTACAGCTGTAACCGTTAACTGCCTGGGAGAGTAATATGCTCTCCAGCGTTCTCGTTACCTTCAGTCTGAGAATCATCTTGGGCCACATTCTTAAGTGCAACAATATGATCTTTAAAGTGTATAGACATATCAGTACAAGTGGGACACATTCTGAGAGGGGGTTCCACCATGGCTTCTAAACACATTGAACAAGGATTTTCCTTAGTGTCAGACATGTTTAACAGACTAGTAGTATACACAAGCAAGCTTGGAAATCACTTTAATCAAATAAAAAACACAATTTGAAAAAACGTTACTGTGCCTCTAAGAGATAAAAAGAGCACACAATTTTCCAAAACAGTGAAAAATGCAGCAATCCTTTTGAAATTTTCACAGTATGTACCTAAAGCCTTAATAAGATTACACCCCAAGTTGCAAAACGATTAACCCCTTAATGCCCAAACCGGAGCAGCCTAAAGCCAACACCCGGTTAAAATTACTACAGCACCTTGCCACAGCCTTGCTGTGGCCCTACCTGCCCTTAGGGATCAGATTTGGGGGAATATAGCTTCTTTAAGGCCCTCAAACAGCAGCAGGACCCTCCATGTGAAGCAGCATGAACTTCTCTGCAATTCTAAGTGCGCATCTGAGGCGCAAAATTAGGCCCCTCCCACTCTATTCCGGAGCTGTGAGGCCTAAGAAATCACTCCTAAGTGAATAAAAAATAGCCATGTGGGTAATAACCCCAGAAAGAACCCAAAAGTGCTTTCAAAGTGTCCTGCAAACAATATTTTCCTTGCTAAGCAATCGATTGCCCTGAATAAGTGTCAACCAGCATAATTTGCCCTGTTATGTAAGCATTCAATTCCTTACTAAGTCTGTGAACATAGCTTACCCTCCCCTCATGGGGATATTGTCAGTCTCTTCTAGCATTATCTCAGTCTTGTCTAGAAATAAATGACTGAACATACCTTATTGCAGTTCACCCTGCAAACTGTTCCCCCCAACTGAAGTTTCCTGGTACTCCTCAGTCCTGTGTGGGAACAGCAGTGGATTTTATTTACAACATGCTAAAATCATTTTCCTCTCAGCAGAAATCTTCATCCCTTTTCTGCTAGGGAGTAAATAGTACAAACCAGTACCATTTAAAATAACAAACTTTTGATTGAAGATAATAAAAACTACAATTCTAACACCACATTCACTTTACCCTCCCGAGAGAGACCCTAGTGCTAAGAGCCAGTAAAGAGAATGACTGGGGGTGGAGCTAGAGGGGGAGCTATATGGACAGCTCTGCTGTGTGCTCTCTTTGCCACTTCCTGTAGGGAAGGAGAATATCCCACAAGTAAAGGATGAATCCGTGGACTGGATACACCATGCAAGAGAAATATAATTTAAATAAATCTAAATCAAATTACTACAATTAACTAAATGATTCCTATTTAAAACTAAATACTTACCTATAAAATAAACCCTAAGATAGCTACAATATAACTAATAGTTACATTGTAGCTAGCTTAGGGTTTATTTTTATTTTACAGGCAACTTTGTATTTATTTTAACTAGGTAGAATAGTTATTAAATAGTTATTAATTATTTAATAGCTACCTAGTTAAAATAAATACAAATTGACCTGTAAAATAAAACCTAACCTAAGTTACAATTACACCTAACACTACACTATAATTAAATTAATTCCCTAAATTAACTACAATTAAATACAATTAAATACAATTATCTAAAGTACGGGGAAAAAAAATACTAAATTACAGAAAACAATAAAATAATTACAAGATTTTTAAACTAATTACACCTAATCTAATCCCCTAATAAAATAAAAAAGCCCCCAAAATAATAAAAAGCCCTACCCTATACTAAATTACAAATAGCCCTTAAAAGGGCTTTTTGCGGGGCATTGCCCCAAAGTAATCAGCTCTTTTACCTGTAAAAAAAAGTACATTACCCCCCCAACATTAAAACCCACCACCCACACAGCCAACCCTACTCTAAAACCCACCCAATACCCCCTTAATAAAACCTAACACTAACCCCTTGAAGATCACCTTACCGGGAGAGGTCTTCACCCAACCAGGCCGAAGTCCTCAACAAAGCCAGGAGTAGTCTTCATCCAACCTGGCAGAAGTGGTCCTCCAGATGGGCAGAAGTCTTCATCCAGGCGGCATCTTCTATCTTCATACATCCGGCGTGGAGCAGGTCCATTTTCAAGACATCCGATGTGGAGCATCCTCTTCATCCGAACAGGCAATAGAATGCGAGGTTAATCCTTTTGGCTGATTGGATCAGCCAATCGGATTGAAGTTCAATCCGATTGGCTGATTGCATCAGCCAATAGGATTTTTCCTACCTTAATTCCGATTGGCTGATAGGATTCTATCAGCCAATCGGAATTCAAGGGTTGCCATCTTGGATGACGTCACTTAAAGGAACCTTCATTCAGTCGTCGCCCGTCGGAAGAAGAGGATGCTCTGCGTTGGATGTCTTCAAGATGGACCCGCTCTGCTCTGGAAGGATGAAGATAGAAGATGTCGCCTGGATAAAGACTTCTGCCGTCTGGAGGACCTCTTCTGCCCCGATCGGATGAAGACTTCTGCCCCTCTGGAGGACCACTTGTGCCCGGCTGGGTTAAAACGGCTCAAGGTAGGGTGATCTTCAGGGGGTTAGTGTTAGGTTTTTTTAAGGGGGGATTGGGTGGGTTTTAAAGTAGGGGTGTGTGGGTGGTGGGTTGTAATGTTGGGGGGTGTATTGTTTTTTTTGTTTTTTTTACAGGTAAAAGAGCTGATTACTTTGGGGCAATGACCCGCAAAAGACCCTTTTAAGGGCTATTTGTAATTTAGTATAGGGTAGGGAATTTTATTATTTTGTGAGGCTTTTTTATTTTATTAGGGGGATTAGATTAGGTGTAATTAGTTTTAAAAAATTGTACTTATTTTTTTATTTTCTGTAATTTAGTGTTTTTTTTCCCTAATTTAGTTTATTTAATTTAATTGTAATTAATTGTAGTTAGTTTAGGTAATTAATTTAATTATAGAGTAGTGTTAGGTGTAATTGTAACTTAGGTTAAGGTTTATTATTATACCTAGTTAAAATAAATACAAAGTTGCCTGTAAAATAAAAATAAATCCGAAAATAGCTACAATGTAATTTTTTGTTAATATTGTAGCTATATTAGGCTTTATTTTATAGGTAAGTATTTAGTTTTAAATAGGAATAATTTAGTTAATGATAGTAATTTTATTTAGATTTATTTAAATTATATTTAAGTTAGGGGGTGTTAGGGTTAGGGTTAGATTTAGGGGTTAATAACTTTATTATAGTGTCGGCGACGTTGGGTGCGGCAGATTAGGGGTTAATAAATGTAGGTAGGTGTCGGCGATGTTAGGGACGGCAGAATAGGGGTTAATAAAATTTAACTAGTGTTTGCAAGGCGGGAGTGCGGCGGTTTAGGGGTTAATACATTTATTAAAGTGGCGGCGATGTCCAGTCGGCAGATTAGGGGATAAAACATTTTATTATAGTGTTTACGATGTGGGGGGGCCTCGGTTTAGGGGTTACTAGGTAGTTTATGGGTGTTAGTGTACTTTTTAGCACTTTAGTTAAGAGTTTTATGTTCCGGTGTTAGCCCATAAAACTCTTAACTACTGACTTTTAAATGCGGTAGGAGTCTTGACAGGAGAGGGTCTATCTCTCACTTTGTCCAAGACTCGTAATACCGGCATTAGGCAAATCCCATTAAAAAGATAGGATACGCAATTGACGTAAGGGGATTTGCGGTATGCTCAAGTCGCGGAAAAAAATAAGTGAGCGGTAGACCTGTAGCTGCCAGACTTGTAATACCAGCGGGCGTTAAAAAGCAGCATTGGGACCTCTCAACACTGCTTTTTAAGGCTAACACAGAACTCGTAATCTAGCCGAGTGTCTTTTTTTAATTGGACTGAGTGTATTTCTTATAAAGGATTCAATAGAGTAGCTGAGGTTGAGGTCACTTCAAGTATATCTTCAGTGTTTGCCAGTTGATAATAGGTCAAGGACCTTAGAACCTATGAAAAAGAGTAGGGCTATCAACCTGTAGAAACGTCTCGGATTGATATCTGTCTTCTTGTGTTGGGAGCTGATATTAAGGCATCTGGTTAGGTTGATGTAGATCATGAGGTTGGTGTCTCTTGTTAGGTGAATTTTTAGCTATGTCACTCCAAGTTTTGTGGCTGGAGGATTGTGGTGATAGGCTTTTCGATCTCGGAGGTAATGGAGTGTTTTTTTTTTATATAGTATTTGGTTGACCAATGTCCAGCCTATTGCAGAAGGTGATAATGTCTTCTGGCTGAGTACAATCAAACCTTCTTACATTTTTAATAACCTGGACCTGAACAGGAAACCCCCATCTATAGGGTATGTTTAAGTTATGAAGGTGTAAAGTGAGAGCAATGTTCTTATTGATAGGTCTGCAAAAAAATTGACCTTTTCTCCCTGATATTGAAAAGACTGTTGTTTACGTTCTTGTTGAAGGATTAGTTCCTTCTCCTGGAATTTTGTAAAAGAGATTACCACATCTCTGGGTGAGTTGTCGTCTGCGGGTTTTGGTTTTAGGGAGCGATGAACCCTTTCCATCTGAATAGGAGAAGAATTTGGGTACTCGTCCCCTAGGAGTGATCTGAACAAACCTTCTAGATAATTGCGTAAATGAGGGCCTAGGACGGTTTCGGGTATTCCTTTTATACGTATATTACTACGTCTAGTCCTATTCTTAATGTCATCTAGTTTTGATTCTAAGTCCAGTATTTGCGTTTGTTGATTACGCATCTTATTAGCCATTAGTAGTATTTCAGATGTTATTTCTTCTCTATCCCCTTCAAGAGTTTCCACTCTCATGCCCAGGTCCTTTAGCTCTTTCTTGAGGTCCGCACACTCCTCTTTGATACAAGATTTCACTTGATTTATTAGTGATTCCATTACTTTAAGAGTGACAGGGCCTTCTTTATCTGGTTCTGTGTCTCTGTCAGGGGGTATTAATCCTAGGCCGTTGATGATTTGCGTGGTGTCTGATGTGTGGGCTGAGGTGTCTTCAGCAGGTTTCTGTTTATCCATATTTTTAAAAAAGGTATTTACGCTGCCTGAGTTTGCCTTCAGTTGTTTATCTTGTTTGGTTAATCTCCTAGTTGACATGTCTAAAAAGAGGAGCCGTTAGCTTAATATATAAGTATCCTTAACTCTCAGTGTGTTACACTGAACTTGCAGCTGCAACAGTGGTGCATGTGTCTAGGAGACAGGTTGGCCCCTTGTTCTTAATAAATTCTCTCTTTATATCTGCAAGATATCTAGAATAATCGGAGCTGATTAGACTCAGGGCCCTGAGGATGTAACTCTTTGTTAAAGTGCTGAGTCACATTTTCTTTTTGTTTGTGTGGGACATGTGCGTCATATATTTATTGCTCAGTATGATTTATAGAGTGAGAACCGGGAGCATTTGTAGTTATAAGGTTCTGGGCTATGATAGCAGCATGTAGGCTGTGTGATCGCTTACCCGATTGAGTCCTCTGGCCTGTGCATCACAAGCTTCTCCTCCAAAATTCAGACGGCAGCCATTTCTTTAGAGCTCACTCCATATAGGCAGTGATGTCTGCGGCGTTTTATCGTAGGTGTCTGGTAGGCTGAGAGTTGCAATTTTTGTGTCACTCTACCAGCAAAATTTTCTTCCCTCTCTCAAGCCCAAACAGTTGCTGGGAATATAGAATTTGTAGCCTTACAACTCTCCACTATCAGGAGCATCAGAAAGGTACAGCCATCTTAAACGGCGTTCCGGCTCCGCCCCCTCTAAAGCTTGCTTTATGTATCTGGCTGCATTATTATATTTCGTCAAAAACAGATTGACTGGAGTTTGATGGTATTTTGGTTTTTGTGTCTTTAGTAAGGTAGATCTATCTAGTTGCTTAGCTCATATATAACCATCCTCTATAGTTGTATTTAAATAACCATTTGCCCTAAATTTTGTTTTTAATTTATCTGATTCTAATTTGAACGAACAGTTTCTTTGCACACGTTGAAACTGGCCATACGGAATATTATTTTTCCAGGCCTTGTGGTGACCACTTTGTGCATGAAGATAACTGTTTGAGTCTGTCTCCTTTCTATATAGTGTAGTCACTATATTTCCATCTTCATGGGTCAAAATAATATCCAAAAATTCTATCTTTATGTAATCACTCTTTTTTGTGAATATCAGATTGAAAATACTGTTGTTCACATACTGGAAAAAAAATTCTATCAAATTCTCATCACCCTTCCAAACGACCACAATGTCGTCGATAAAGCGCTTCCATAAAATGATATTATCTTTAAAAGGATTATTTTCCCAAATATGCAGATCCTCCCAGAAGCCCATGTATAAATTTGCATAATTGGGGGCAAAGCGTGTGCCCATCGCAGTGCCCCCAATTTGTAGAAAATATTCTTTTTGGAACAAAAAATAGTTATTTTTTAAAATAAAATCGATCGAATCCAACAAAAAATCTTCTAGATTCTTTGATAAGTGATCATGTTTTTCCAAAAAATATTTTATGCTCTCTACACCCTTCACATGTGGAACCGGTCAAAGGGAATGATGTCCATGGAAGCCACCATTAGACCAATCACCTTCATGCATTGGGCCACTGAAGGACGAATAGCAGACTGGAGAGAAAGGCAAGAAGCAAGAAGCTTGGATTTTCTGACGTCCGTCAGGAAAATCTTCATGGACAGGGAATTTATGACTGTCCTTAGGAAACACACTCTTGTAGCTGGAACTAGAGAATTATTTTCCAGATTCACCTTCCACCCATGAGAATGTAGAAAAGACAACAACATCTCTGTATGAGATTTTGCTAGTTGAAAAGATGACGTCTGAACCAAGATATCGTCTATATAAGGCGCCACAGCAATACCTTGGGATCTGATAACTGCCAATAGAGCCCCCAGAACCTTTGTGAATATTCTGGGAGCCGTGGCAAGACCAAACGGAAGTGCAACAAACTGGAAATGTTTGTCAAGAAAGGCAAACCTTCTAAACTGGTGATGATCCTTGTGAATGGAAACATGTAAATATGCATCCTTTAGGTCTATAGTCGTCATGAATTGACCTTTCAGAACAAATGGAAGAATGGAACAAATAGTTTCCATTTTGAAGGACGGAACCCTGAGGAAATTGTTGAGTCTAGGATTGGATGGAATGTTCCCTTCTTTTTGGGAACCACAAATAGATTTGAATAAAATCCTTGACCCTGTTACTCTAGAGAGACTGGTACAATAACTCCCAGGGAGGATAGGTCCTCTACACAATTTAAGAAGGCCTCCCTTTTACCTGGTTTGAGAATAGTCTTGACAGGAGAAAGCTGCCCCTTGGAGGGCAAGACTTGAGTCCTATTTTGTAACCCTGAGATGCTATGTCCACAGCCCACAGATCTGGGACATTGCATATCCAAGTCTGTCGAAAAAAGGAAAGCCTGCCTCCCACTTGATCCAAAAATTGGAATGGGGGGAAACATTCATGCTGATTTAGAGACAGTGGAAGGCTTTTTGTTTTGTTTTCCCTTATTTCAAGGCTGGCTGGACTTCCAAGAGGACCCGGATTGGTCTGGTTTGGAAGAAGAGGAAGACTTCTCTCCCTTAAAGTTGTGAAAGGAACGAAAAATTAGAAGTCTGTCGACCCTTAGGTCTATTCTTCTTGTCCTGAGGTAGGAAAGATCCCTTTCCACCCGTAATCTCTGAAATGATTTCCGCCAGACCCGTACCGAATAGGATCTTACCATTATAAGGTAAAGCCAATAGCTTGGCCTTTGAATATCAGCCAACCAAAATTTTAACCAGAGAGCTCTATGAGCTAGAACAGTGAAGCTAGACATCTTAGCTCCCAGTCTAATTATCTGCATGTTGGCATCGCAGATAAAGGTTGGCTAATTTAAGAGCCTTGATCCTATCTTGGATCTCCTCAATCGTAGTCTCCTCTGAGATCAGACAGGACATTGCGCCAGTAAGAAGTTGCACCCGCAACCATATCAATACTTGCCGTAGGTTGCCACTGTAAACCCTGATGGATGTTCATCTTTTTTAAGTAAGTCTCTATTTTCTTATCCATGGGATCTTTAAAAGAACAACTATCCTCTATAAGAATGGTAGATATAGCTCCTTCTACTTTAGGCACCGTGCACCATGAGTCCCGAATGTAGACAGCAACAGGAAACATCTTTTTAAAGACAGCGGAAGGGGAGAAAGAAACCCCTGGCTTATCCCATTCCTGAGCTATGATTTCAGACATCTTGTCTGGAACAGGAAAAACATCCTCAGAAGAGGCGGAATCATAAACTCTGTTAAGTTTAGAAGACTTATTAGGGTTGACAGCAACTGAAGGTTCAGAGTCATCCAAGGTAGCTAGAACCTTTTTCAGTAGTAACTGGAGATGTTTTAAGCTTACATCTAAAATTAACTTCTTCTGATTCAGAAAAATTTCCCCCCATAGTATCAGAGTCTCAGATCTCACCTTCAGAAGCTACTGAAGTATCTTCCTCATCAGACATCTTGGAAAGGTTGACCAGCACAGATTTAGAGGGGTCAGAAACCTTACTAGCAGAAATATGTCTAGATTTCCTCTTACGTTTTCCCGAAGAGGGAAAAGCAGCTAAAGCTGCACACACCGCAGAGGTAACCTGTGCAGCAAAATCTCCTGGCAAATAAATACCCACAGGAGGTTGAGAGGAACCGCAGGGCACTGTATGTGAGAACTAATGGCTTAGAAGGAAGTACTTTATCTTTTAATTTTAGAGTCTTAGCTAAACATGAGTAACAAAATTGCATAGGCAAAACAATTTGGGCCTCTAAACATAATAGACATTTGTCCAGAGAAACAGAATCTTGATCAGTGTCCATAGCTGAAATAGTTCCCAATAGTATAGAAAAATAAAATGGAACCGTTGTGTGACTTTAAGAAAAAATAGGGACAAATACTCAAAATCTTTCAAAGTAAACTCAAAGATATTTAAGCAGTTTACAATAAAAAAAAATCCTCACACCTCTATACCTCAAACTAGCTGAGGAGATCTTACCACGCAGAAACCGGAGTTTACACTAGTAAAAGGATAAGTCTCTCACAAACTGCAAATTCACTGTCCAGGATGGCTTTCAGCCCTGGAAAGCTGAATCCGGATCGGTAGAGAATTACTAGAGCCCGAACATGCTATCGTTTATACACAGAGCAGAAAAAAAAATCTCAACTCTGCACTGATAGCCCAATCAAAAACAAAGTACAGACCGTTATGTTTTTCACATGTGCTATAGACCCTCTTAAAAAATTCCTTCAGCCAGTCTCTCAAATAAAAAAGGGTGAATTAACCCTTAACATTTACTTTCAGCCTCATTAAAAATAATGCCTACCAAGCTGCCCAAGAGTTAACCCCTAAAGGTCGTAATATGTCCTATATGATAATCCACTAGATTAATTAACCTCCAAAGTGCTGTCCTTCAGTACCTAGAAGGCGAATGCACTTACCTGTGGATCCAGCTGCAGGGCAGGAACAGCTTCCTTAGGTGTGATAGACACTCCACTCTCTATCAGGGACCTGAAAAAAAAGAAAAAGCAGAGTAACAAACCCTGGTTTTCCATGAAAGGGTAACAATAATGTTAGAAATAAAGCAAAGACAACCTCGCCGCTTTTTAACTGCTAAATAGCCACCATTACTCTTACTAAAGAGATTGACATGGGCACAGCATAGCCCCAAATCCTTGCTTGCAGGGAAAAGTACCCATAAAATAATTAAATATCTTCAGACACCAACTTCTCACATCCTCCATTGACAAGAGAATGACTGGGGATTATAGGTAAGGGAAGTTACACTAAACAGCTTTGCTGGGGTGCTCTTTGCCTCCTCCTGCTGGCCAGGAGTTGAATATCCCACTAGTAATTGGAATGACGCCGTGGACTCTCCATGCCATAGGAAAGAAAGGGGATTTAAGTGACTTTGAATGTGGCTGGTCTGAGCATTTCAAAAACTGCTCTAGGGTTTACAGAGAATTGTCAGAAAAAGAGAAAATATCCAGTGAGCGGAAGTTGTGTGGACAAAAATGCCTTGTTGATGTCAGAGGGCAGAGGAGAATGGACAGACTGGTTTGAGATGACAGAAAGGCAACAGTAACTCAAATAACCACTCGTTACAACCAAGGTATGCAGAATACCATCTCTGAGCGCACAACCTTGAAGCAGATGGGCTACAGCAGCAGAAGACCACACTCCTGTCAGCTAAGAACAGGAAACTGAGGCTACAATTCGCACAGGCTACCCAAACGTAGACAATAGAAGATTGGAAAAACGTTGCTTGGTCTGATGACTATTTCATCTACGACATTCAGATGGTAGGGTCAGAATTTGGTGTAAACCACATGAAAGCATGGATCCATCCTGCCTTGTATCAACGGTTCAGGTTCGTGAAGGTGGTATAATGGTGTGGGGGATATTTTCTTGGCACACTTTGGGCCCTTTAGTACCAATTGAACATTGTTTAAACGCCATGGCCTATCTGAATATTGTTGCTGACCATGTCCATCCCTTTATGACTACAGTGGATCCATCTTCTGATGGCTACTTCCAGCAGCATAATGCACCATGTCACACAGCTCAAATCATCTTAAACTGGTTTCTTGAACATGACAATGACTTCACTTTACTCTAATGACCTCAACAGTCACCAGATCTCAATCCAATAGAGCACCTTTGGGATGTGGGGGAATGGGAGATTTGCATCATGGGTGTGCAGCCGAAAAATCTGCAACAACTGTGTGATGCTATCATGTCAATATGAACTAAAATGTCTGACGAATGTTTCCAACACCTTGTTGAATCTATGCCACAAAGAAATAAGGCAGTTCTGAAGGGAAAAGGGGGTCCAACCCGGTACTAGCAAGGCGTACCTAATAAAGTGGCCAGTGAGTGTATATGTCTGTATATGTACTATCAACCCATATCTTCACAGATAGAAAATGTTCCTTTTGACTCCCAAAAATCCACCTGCTGCCCACTTCTGATATTATCACCACCTAATAGTTGTAGAGAACAAGATAGGAATTGGTTGTTAATGTTTCACCAGGGGGTGGGCCCCTCCTCCAATGAAAAACTGATACTCCAATTTACAAATACATCAACAATAGCTGAGTGCTGAAGGAGGGATATTTGGAGGGAAACAAGTCACACAGAAGATAGAGAAAAAGTGACAGAGAGAGAAACAAGGGGAAAGGAGGCTGACATCAGGACAGAACTTCAGAGAGACAGGCTGAAACCTCTATACACCATTATTGTTGAAGGGAAGGTATGGGGAATCCAATACTAATCATACCTCTATTGGAGGGTAATGTATAAGTGTTAAATTTAATTGTATCTAAATATATCTATGTGTGTATATGTATATATATTGCTATAGGCAATGTGGCGAGTTGGGCCTATTGAATTCTGTCTCAATTTTGAGAATAACATAGAATAGAGCAAACCTCTAACCCTAACTGCAGAAGGGGTCACAGGTCTACGCTTTAGGAGATATTAAATGTTATCTTCATAATTGTAGTATATATTCACAACATCCTACTCTTAATACATGCAACCTAACGTAGTATAAATCTGAATGTGATTATATTTAGATATTAAATATTTTTAACTTTATTATTTCCTTGATAAAGTATTGTGAGTAGCCAAACTGTAACAATCAGAAGCTTTGCATTATAGTGGCATATTTATTTGGGATATAGAATGGTGTCATATTTTGATAGAATAATCTATAAATGAAAGATTTGTCAGTAGTTTCTATTTGAGAACATTGCCTGTAACTGTACATGCTACATGATATATACCCGATTTAATGTATGGTAAATGTTATGTAATAGGAACTGTTGATTATTAATTGATTGATTAAATATTGCAAACAGTATTGATTCTATGTTTTTACATTATTGACTTGATAAAAATTCTAATCATTTATTATATTTAAATACTATATGCCTGTGTTAATTATATGCTATATGCGCTAATGCCAATATCTAATTTGGGAATTAAAATAATAATATTGAATAAACAGTCACTCCTGTATATAAGTCACTGTCTTAATTCAATAATAATTTTTACAGAGGGGCCATAGTCCAGCATTTGTGTTGTTTAAAGATAATGAGGGTGGGCATAATAAACTTTTAAATTGTTTATAATTAAAATATATATTAAGGGCTAGGTTTTGAAGTGGAGCGCTAATTTATCGCGCACCACGTGATAACCAGCCATTACAAGTGGCTGGTTATTGCTACCGCGAGCTTGCCAGTATTACAAAGTCACCATAAAACTTTATTTTGTTGTGCGATATGGAGCGGTAAGCCCCATACTGCACAATAAGAAAGTTCCGACTTAGCGTGCTCGTGCATGATTTTCCATATAGAGATCAATAGAGAAAAAATCTAGAAAAAAAAACTAACACCTGCAATCGCAAAATGGCGATCGCATTAACGCATTCCCCATTAAAGTCTATGGAGAAAAACATAAATTATGCTCACCTGATAATTTCATTTCCATTGGACTGAGGAGAGTCCACGGCTTCATTCATTACTTGTGGGAATACAGAACCTGGCCACCAGGAGGAGGCAAAGACACCCCAGCCAAAGGCTTAAATACTTTCCCCCAATCCCTTTATCCCTCAGTCATTCTGCTGAGGGAACAAGGGACAGTATGAGAAATATCAGGGTACAAATGGTGACAGAAGAAAAACAACAATTTAGGTCTGCCCAGAGGAGCAACGGGCGAGAGCCGTGGACTCTCCTCAGACAGATGGAAATTAAATGATCTAGTAAGCATAAATTATGTTTTTCATCTTCATCTCAGGAGAGTCCACGGCTTCATGTATTACTTGTGGGAAACAAATACCCAAGCTCTAGAGTACACTGAATAAAAAAACGGGAGGGTAAAGAGGTGGACCCCATTCTGAGGGCACCACAGCCTGCAAAACCTTTCTCCCAAAATTTGTAAAACTTTGAAAAAGTATGTAAAGAGGACCAGGTAGCCGCCCTACAAATCTGCTCCATAGAGGCCTCATTTTTAAAGGCCCAAGAAGAAGCCACTGCTCTAGTTGAATAAGCCGTAATCCTCTGAGGAGGCTTATGTCCCGCAGTTTCATATGCTAAACGGATGATGTTCTCAACCAAACATATAGGGAAGTAGAAGAAGCCTTCTGCCCTCTACGCTTCCCAGAATAAACAACAAAGATGAAGTCCATCTAAAATCCTTTGTGGCCTGAAGATAGAACTTCAAAGCCCGAACCACATCCAGATTGTGAAGTAATCGTTCCTTTCGAAGAAGGATTAGGACACAAGGAAGGAACCACAATCTCCTGATTGATGTTGCGATCAGACACAACCTTGGGGAGAAAACTCAACCCAGTACGAAGAACAGCCTTATCAGCATGAAAAACTAGGTAAGGAGGCTCATATTGCAAGGCCACTATCTCAGAGACTCTGCGTGCTGAGGCAATAGCCAGTAGAAAAATAACCTTCCAAGACAGTAATTTAATGTCAACCAAGTGCATGGGCTCAAACAGAGCACTCTGCAAAACCTTAAGAACCAAATTTAGACTCCAAGGAGGAGCGGAATGTCGAAACACAGGCCTGATTCTAGACTGAATACCAGGAAGCTCAGTGAGCCTCTTGTGCAATAACACAGATAGAGCCGAAATCTGTCCCCTTAAGGAACTAGCGGCAAGTCCCTTCTACAAACTATCTTGGAGAAAGGAAATAATTATGGATACCTTGACCTTATGCCAAGGGAATCCATGTTCTTCACATCAGAATAAGTAGGTCCTCCACACCTTATTGTAGATGCAACGAGTAACCGGCTTTCTGGCTTTTATGAGAGTATCAATCACTCTCTCAGAGAACCCTCTCTTGGCTAGGACTAAGCGTTCAATCTCCACGCAGTAAGCCTCAGAGAATTTAGATTTTGATGAACAAAGGGACCCTGTACCAGCAGATCCCTGCGACAATTTAACCTCCACGGAGGAGACGACATCCCCACCAGATCCGCAAACCACATCCTGCGCTGCCACAATAGAGCAATCAGAATAGTTGATGCTTGCTCCTGCTTGATGCGGGCCACTACTTGAGGAAGAAGAGGTAGCGGTGGCAATACGTAAGCTAGGTTGAACCCCCCAAGGAACTGCTAAGGTATCTATCAGTTCTGCCTGGGGATCCCTGGACTGTGACCCGTATCTGGGCAGCTTGGAATTAAGTCTGGACACCTTGAGATCTATCTCTGGCGTCCCCATCTGTTGCAGATCTCCGTAAACACCTCGGGATGGAGAGACCATTCCCCCGGATGAACTGATTGTCTCCTGAGAAAGTCCGCTTCCCAGTTGTCCACACCTGGAATGTGGATCGCTGACAGCAAGCAGTTGTGGGCCTCCGCCCTTTCCATAATCTGAGATACTTCCCTCATGGCTAGGGAGCTTGTCGTTCCCCCTGATGGTTGATGTACGCCACGAGGTAAGAAAAAGGAAGGAACACAGAGGCGCCAATATGGCCTAGTAACGTCTGTAAAAATGGATAAGTAAGTATGATGCAGAAAGGTACTCACAAACGAGAAGCGCCCAATGGTGCAAATGGGGCGGAATGGATCAATATCAGTGGCCCAGCTCACTGTGTGCCAGCCTTCAAGCACTCAATCGAATGGTCAGCAGGCAAGGGGTATGGACCTGCCTGCTTGCCTCGATAAAACATAGTTACCATAGCCTAGTACAGTGGAGACAAGCTGAATAATCACAAGTAATGATTGCACTTACAAGATGTGGCGCACCACCAGGTGCAATAAAAGCAAGGGGCCTCTCAATCGCCCAGCAGACTGTGCTCAGGCATTTGGCAGGATCCCCTCAGCACCCTGCGATGTAAGGTCCCAAAAAAGACCCAGGAAACAGCAAGTGTATCATAAAAACATCTATTCTATTTAAAAACAAAGCAACGCGTTTCTCAGCCCTTCAGAGGCTGTTTCCTCAGGCTATACAAACAGAATCTATGCCGTGGAACAGGAACAAGACCTCTCAAGTTTGACAGTGTTGTAGCATCGCTCCTGACATGGACTTGAGTGGTAAAGCAGGCAGTGAAACTCGTCAACACTGATGGCTTACGGAGCTGTTAATACGAGTCGGGATGGTTTCGCAGAAAGACTCTCCCTGCATCTCCGGACTCTAACCTTCATCAATGCTCTCACTGAGAGGCTGACAGGACTACTTAAAACTCCAGTTCCATTTTGAAGAGTACTACCCTCCATAAGAGACTACTCCGAATTTCTGACACTTCTCTGCCATCCTCCTGTGACGAAAGGCAAAGAATGACTGTGGGATGAGGGGAGTGGGGGAGGTGTTTGAGCCTTTAGCTGGGGTGTCTTTGCCTCCTCCTGGTGGCCAGGTTCTGTATTCCCACAAGTAATGAATGAATCCATGGACTCTCCTCAGATTAAGATGGAAAGTTGTTTAAAAACCTAACACCCTAACATAAGCCCTTAGTCTAATAACCCCTAAACCACCGTCCCCCCACATCACCAACACTAAATAAAACTATAAACCCCAAACTGCCGTCCACCCCACATTGCGACTCCCTAAATAAAGCTATTAACCCCTAAACTGCCGGCCCCCCACATTGCAAATAATAAAATAAAGCTATTAACCCCTAAACCGCTGGCCCCCCACATCACAACAAACTAAATTAAACTATTAACCCCAAAACCTAACGCCTCCTAACTTTAAATTAAAGTTACAATATAACTACCTTAAAATAAATAAAAACTTCCCTGTGAAATGAAAAAAAAACTAAGCTTAAAGGGACAGTTCACCCAAAAATGTTCCCCCCTTTAAATTGTTCCCAAGGATTCATTTTACCTGCTGGAGTGTTTTAAATTGTTTACAAGTAACTCCTTTACCCCTATTTTGGCATTTGAAATAGCTGATTTAGCCTGTTGTATCCCAACCTATACTGAAAGTCTCTATACTGGAGCATATTCTATTGAATAGCCTAAGTAAACACAGCCAGCAGAAGAGATTACACTCTCACTGGGGGGCATGATAGTTAAGATAATTTTCCATTGTTCTCTCTAAGTATTGAGCTTTGGTTTTCTAGACAAATATAAGATAAGGAAGCAAGTCTATGTACATAAAAATGATAACATAATAAGATTTGATATTACCTGAAGCTCAACCCATTGTATTAGGCTGTGGTTTAAAAGCACAAAACCAGCTACTTCATATAACACAAATAAACCGAAAAATGCAATTTCTCATACATTTTATACTCTGCAGCTGGTATAACAAGTCATTAAAATTACATTTAGATAAAACCAATTTTACAGTGTACTGTCCCTTTAAACTATAACAAAACCTAACATTACTATTTTAAAAAATACCAAACATAAAAAAACAAAATTTGAAATTAGCCAATAGGATGAGAGCTGTTTAAATCCTATTGGCTGATTTGAACAGTCAATAGGATTTAAGTAGCTCTCATCCTATTGGCTGATTTAAATTTTTCAGCCAATAGGAATGCAAGGTACCCCAATATAAAAGGGGTACCTTGCATGCAATCTTCAGTGTGCGGCGGACAATCCCGTGAAGAGAAGTCTCCATGTTGGATGTCCACGCCAGTGTCCTGCTCCGCGACCTTAAGATGAAGATTGAAGATGGCTCTGCGACACCAGGATGAAGATTGAAGATGGGCAGTAAAAGAGCGGATTGCCCTTTTAAAGGCAATGCCCATACAAATGCCCCTTTAGGTGCAATGGGTAGCTTAGATTTTTTTAGAGTTAGGTCTTTTTTATTTTGAGGGGTTGGGTGGGTGGGGTTTTTTGTACTGTTAGGGGGTACTTTGTATTTTTTTAAAGTATAAGAGCTGTTAAATTTAGGGCAATGTCCTACAAAAGGCACGTTTTAGGGCTATTGGTAGTTTAGTGTTAGTTTAGGGGGTGTTTTTGTTTTGGGTGGCTTTTTTGTTTTTATAGGGGTATTAGATTAGGTTTATTTATTTTTTTATTTTGGATAATTTTGATTATTATTTTCTGTAATCTTAGATTTTTTTATTTTTTGTAATTTTAGAGTTTATTTTGTTTAATTTTAGAGTTTGTTATTTTTTCATAGTGTTAGGATTTTTTAATTTTGTAATTTAGGTTTTTTATTTTTGGTATTATTTTAAAATAATAATGTTAGGTTTATTTATAGTTTAAGCTTAGATTTGTTTTATTTCACAGGTAAGTTTTTATTTATTTAAGGTAGTTATATTGTACCTTTAATTTAAAGTTAGGGGGTGTTAGGTTTAGGGGTTAATAGTTGAACTTAGTTTGTTGCAATGTGGAGGGCCGGCGGTTTAGGGGTTAATAGGCTTATTTAGGGAGTTGTGATGTGGGGGATCGGCGGTTTAGAGGTTAATAGCTTTATTTAGTTTTAGTAATGCAGGGGGGATGGCCGATTAGGGGTTAATACTTTAATTTAGGTAGTCACAATGTGAAAAATCTGAAAAACTTGGATCTATTTCTAGCAGGATGCAGCATTTCTGCCAAGCCACGATTATATTCTTTAATGTAACCAAACACTGAATATTAGCAGGTAATATTTTAATAGGGCAATGTAAAATTGCTTTTAATGAAAATGGATTAGAAAAGAAACTTTCAATGTCATACGAAGAGAATATATTGGACTCTGTAATCCAGTATAAAGCTATCTTAATAATAGCTGTCGAATTATACAATTTAAAATTGGGTAAAGATAATCCTTCTATCTCCTTCTTTAACATCATTCTATGCAAAGAGATCCAAGTTTTTTTTACCACCCGCAATAAACCTAGATATCCACAAATTAAGTTTGTTTTAATCTTTATTGAGAATAAATATAGGTAGATTTTGCAAAGGATAAAGAAGACGTGGGAAAATAATTGTTTTTATAAGATTAACCCGAGCCATTACTGAAAGAGGAAAAGATGACCATAATTCCAAATCAGATTTTATCTTATCTAGTTATGGGTAAAAATTCAAACCATACCATTTTTTAGGATTTGTATGCAAACATATACCTAGGTACTTAAAGGTATCTACTATACTAAATGGATGTTCTTGAAAGCTGCCAGGAGATTTTTTAATCCAGAGCAATTCGCTTTTATGATAATTAACCCTATAACCTGAAAAGACACTAAACTCTTGAAGACAATTCAAGATCAGAGGAATGGATTGTCGTGTGTTATTACGAAACAGCAGTAGATCATCAGCATAAAGTAACAATGTTAATGTCTGAGAACCCAATACAATGCCTGTCATTTTCTCTCTTAATTTAATAGCTAATGGTTCAAAGACAATATTAAATAGGATGGGTGACAAAGGCACCCTTGCCGCGTTCTTTGTTTCAATATAATATTATGGGAAAGATCATTATTGATCAATAGGCAAGATATTGGGGAGCTATACAGTTTCTGAACAAAATGTAAAAAAAATTTTTTAAATCCAAACTTGATCAAGGCATTAAAAAGGTAATCCCTTTTCGGCATCTAGGGTAAGAATTACTATATCCTGGTTCTTATCCTTATCAATTTTATCCATATTCCAACAGTAATCTAAAAAAGTAATCACACTCCGTATATGTTTAGTAGAATTTCTAGATAACATAAAGCCCACTTGATTCTTGTGGATAATATTCTCAAGTGGCACAGCAAGCCTCTAGGCAATGATAGATGATAAAAGCTTATAATCCGTATTCAATACAGAGATCGGTCTATACGAGGCCAGGTCTTCTGATGTTCTCCCTTTCTTCAATATTAAAGAGATATTTGCTGCAGAAACGTATGTAGACATGGGGTCTTTAGAAAGAAAATAAAAATGAAATAGTTTACATAGTGGGATCTTTAACTCTTGTATTAATATCTTATAGAATTCTGCCGGGTTACCATCCGGCCCTGCCGCTTTATTGAGATTATCTACTGCTGTACAGATTTCTTCCTCCGTAATTGGAGTATTTAGGGTTAAACAATCTTCCTCCAAAATCTGAGGTGTCTGTATGCTCCACCAAAAATTCTCCTGGCTATCAGGGTTGCTGACTATATTAGAATACAGTTATTGATAAAAATAAAAAAAAAACTTTGCTAATCTGTTCAGTTTCAATGTATCTATCCTCACCTTTTTGGATAGCTGGAATATAATTTTTTTTTTTTCTATTTTTTTGTAAGTCTAGTAAGGTGCTTCGCAGAACAGCCATGAAACCCACTGACATGGATATTGGTTTTTGCTTCCTGCTCTAATGATTTTTGTTTAAAGAAGATATCTCGCTCTTTTCTAGTTTCAACATTTGTATTCCAGTTAGAACTTGATTGTTCAGTCAGATATTTTCTATAGGCATTTCTCACTTGGTTAGTATGTTGAGTTTCTGCCGCACAATTTTTTTTATTCAAAATACTCATACATGCCTTTATTTCACCTCGAAGTACTGCTTTCGCGGTTTCCCAAAAAATCTCTATTTTATTAAAATACTCAATATTAATGTTTGAAAAATCTTTCCACCTCTGTTTTAACCAGAGCGTGAATTAAACATTATAGAGCAAGAATCGTGGGAAAAAGAATCTTGCTGTTCTATTGTTAGTTCTATGTGAGGACATAAATGTAAGAGAAATAACCGCATGGTCAGATATTGAGATATCATTGATAGCCATAGATAATTTTTTGATAGATAAAGATTCTGAAATTAAAAATAAATAAATTCTGGAAAAAGTTTTAAAAGATTTAGATTTGCAGGTAAATGCCTGAGAATCAGGGTTCCTAAGTCTCCAAATATCGGTCAATTTAAGTTTATAACACATCTTTTAAAAATTTTTGGCAGCTCTATTATAATTTTTTAGATTTTTACCCGAGAGCCTATCAAGTACTGGGCAGGGAGTTAGATTAAACCCCCCCCCCCCCCCGATTATAATATTTTCGTTAACCAAAGGAAATAGTTATTTTTCCAATTTTTTTCCAGAATTCGGGAGAAATCCTGTTCGGGCCATAAATGTTACATAAAGTATATTTGGTATTGTGGATTACTACCTGTACAATAATAAACCGCGCATCTGGGTCTGAATCAATATTAATAATAGAATATGTTAAATTTTTATCAAATAGTATTGCTAAGCCACATTTTCTATAAGTAGAAGGTGCCGCAATAACCCTTCCTACCCATTTGATCTTAAGTTTTTCAGATTCTAACTTAGTCAGGTGTGTCTCTTGAAGTAATACCACATCTGGCTTGTCCTTAGCCAGATGTCTAATAATGAGTTTACGCTTGGCCGGGGAGGAAATTCCTCCAACATTCCAAGACAGTATAGTAAATTTGTTCATATCATTATCATTAGACTACTGATATTAAGTTATGCGAGTGGGGGGGAGGAACGGGAAAGACAGAGAGAAAAAAAAATAAAAAAATATGATGAGTTTTAAAGGGACAGTAAACACCAGAATTTTTCTTGTTTAAAAAGATAGATAATCCCTTTATTACCCATTCCCCAGTTTTGCAAAACCAACACTGTTATATTAATACACTTTTTACTTCTGTGACTAACTTGTATCTAAGCATCTTCTGACCGCCCCATATCACATGACTTTTAGTTATTTTGCATATAGTTGCATTTTAGCCAATTAGTGAAGTGTCTGCCACTAGCCACGGGCGTGATCACAATGCTATCTATATGGCCTACATGAGCTTGCTCTCCCCTGCTGTGAAAACAGAATTTATGCTTACCTGATAAATTACTTTCTCCAACGGTGTGTCCGGTCCACGGTGTCATCCATTACTTGTGGGATATTCTCCTCCCCCACAGGGAAAGGCAAGGAGAGCACACAGCAAGAGCTGTCCATATAGTCCCTCCCAGGCTCCGCCCCCCCAGTCATTCGACCGACGGTTAGGAGAAAAAAAGGAGAAACTATAGTGTGCCGTGGTGACTGTAGTGTATAGAGAAAGAAATTCTTCAAACCTGATTAAAAAACCAGGGCGGGCCGTGGACCGGACACA
The DNA here is from genome assembly GCF_027579735.1 of Bombina bombina. Classification (NCBI taxonomy): domain Eukaryota; kingdom Metazoa; phylum Chordata; class Amphibia; order Anura; family Bombinatoridae; genus Bombina; species Bombina bombina. The sequence goes on from NW_026512166.1 coordinate 23,196, forward strand.
CCGTTGGAGAAAGTAATTTATCAGGTAAGCATAAATTCTGTTTTCTCCAACATTGGTGTGTCCGGTCCACGGTGTCATCCATTACTTGTGGGAACCAATACCAAAGCTTTAGGACACGGATGAAGGGAGGGAGCAAATCAGGTTACCTAAACAGAAGGCACCACGGCTTGCAAAACCTTTCTCCCAAAAATAGCCTCCGAAGAAGCAAAAGTATCAAATTTGTAGAATTTGGACAAAGTGTGCAGAGAAGACCAGGTCGCTGCCTTACATATCTGATCAACAGAAGCCTCGTTCTTGAAGGCCCATGTGGAAGCCACAGCCCTAGTAGAGTGAGCTGTGATTCGTTCAGGAGGCTGCCGTCCGGCAGTCTCGTAAGCCAATCGTATGATGCTTTTCAGCCAAAAGGAAAGAGAGGTAGCAGTAGCTTTTATGACCTCTCCTCTTGCCAGAATAAACTACAAACAGAGAAGACGTTTGTCTGAAATCCTTTGTTGCTTCTAAATAGAACTTTAAAGCACGGACTACATCTAAATTGTGTAACAAGCGTTCCTTCTTTGAAACTGGATTCGGACACAAAGAAGGCACAACTATTTCCTGGTTAATATTCTTGTTGGAAACAACCTTTGGAAGGAAACCAGGTTTAGTACGCAAAACAACCTTATCTGAATGGAACACCAGATAGGGCGGATTACACTGCAGAGCAGATAATTCAGAAATTCTTCTAGCAGAAGAATAGCAACCAAAAACAGAACTTTCCAAGATAACAACTTGATATCTATGGAATGTAAGGGTTCAAACGGAACCCCTTGAAGAACTGAAAGAACCAAATTTAGACTCCAGGGAGGAGTCAAGGGTCTGTAAACAGGCTTGATCCTGACCAAAGCCTGAACAAAGGCTTGAACATCTGGCACAGCTGCCAGTCGTTTGTGTAACAAGACAGATAAAGCAGAAATCTGTCCTTTTAGAGAACTCGCTGATAATCCCTTATCCAAACCTTCTTGGAGAAAGGAAAGGATCCTAGGAATTTTAATCTTACTCCATGAGAATCCCTTGGATTCACACCAACAGATATATCTTTTCCATATTTTATGGCAATCTTTCTAGTCACAGGTTTTCTGGCTTGTACCAGAGTATCTATCACAGAATCCGAAAACCCACACTTAGACAAAATCAAGCGTTCAATTTCCAAGCAGTCAGCTGGAGAGAAACTAGATTTGGATGTTCGAATGGACCTTGTACTAGAAGATCCTGTCTCAAAGGTAGCTTCCATGGTGGAGCCGATGACATATTCACCAGGTCTGCATACCAAGTCCTGCGTGGCCACGCAGGAGCTATCAAAATCACAGAGGCCTTCTCCTGTTTGATCCTGGCTACCAGCCTGGGAATGAGAAGGAACGGTGGAAACGCATAAGCTAGGTTGAAAGTCCAAGGCGCCACTAATGCATCCACTAGAGTCGCCTTGGGATCCCTGGATCTGGACCCGTAGCAAGGAACCTTGAAGTTCTGATGAGACGCCATCAGATCCATGTCTGGAATGCCCCATAATTGGGTCAACTGGGCAAACACCTCCGGGTGGAGTTCCCACTCCCCCGGATGAAAGGTCTGACGACTCAGATAATCCGCCTCCCAGTTTTCCACTCGAGGGATGTGGATCGCAGACAGGTGGTAGGAGTGATCCTCCGCCCATTTGATGATCTTGGTCACCTCTCTCATCGCCAGGGAACTCCTTGTTCCCCCCTGATGGTTGAAGTAAGCAACAGTCGTCATGTTGTCTGATTGGAATCTTATGAATCTGGCCTTTGCTAGTTGAGTCCAAGCCCGGAGAGCATTGAATATCGCTCTCAGTTCCAGGATGTTTATCGGGAGAAGAGACTCTTCCCGAGACCATAGACCCTGAGCTTTCAGGGAATCCCAGACCGCGCCCCAGCCTAATAGACTGGCGTCGGTCGTGACAATGACCCACTCTGGTCTGAGGAAGCTCATTCCCTGGGACAGGTGATCCTGAGTCAGCCACCAACGGAGTGAGTCTCTGGTCTTCTGATCTACTTGAATCACTGGAGACAAGTCTGTATAGTCCCCATTCCACTGTTTGAGCATGCACAGTTGTAATGGTCTTAGATGAATTCGCGCAAAAGGAACTATGTCCATTGCTGCAACCATCAACCCTACTACTTCCATGCACTGAGCTATGGAAGGCCGTAGAACAGAGTGAAGAACTTGACAAGCGTTTAGAAGCTTTGACTCTCTGACATCTGTCAGGAAAATCTTCATTTCTAAAGAATCTATTATTGTTCCCAAGAAAGGGACTCTTGTTGACGGAGACGGGGAACTTTTTTCTATGTTCACCTACCACCCGTGAGATCTGAGAAAGGCTAGAACAATGTCTGTGTGAGCCTTTGTCTTTGAAAGAGACGACGCTTGAATTAGGATGTCGTCCAAGTAAGGTGCCACTGCAATGCCCCTGGGTCTTAGAACCGCTAGAAGGGACCCGAGCACCTTTGTGAAAATCCTTGGAGCAGTGGCTAGTCCGAATGGGAGAGCCACAATAGGTAATGTTTGTCCAGAAAGGCGAACCTTAGGAACTAATGATGATCTTTGTGGATAGGAATATGCAGATACGCATCCTTTAGATCCACGGTAGTCATAAATTGACCCTCCTGGATTGTAGGTAAAATCGTTCGAATAGTTTCCATTTTGAACGATGGCACTCTGAGAAATTTGTTTAGAATTTTTAAATCCAGAATTGGTCTGAAAGTTCCCTCTTTTTTTGGGAACTACAAACAGATTTGAGTAAAACCCCTGACCTTGTTCCACAGTTGGAACTGGGAGTATCACTCCCATCTTTAACAGGTCTTCTACACAATGTAAGAATGCCTGTCTCTTTACTTGGTTTGAAGATAAGTGAGACATGTGGAACCTTCCCCTTGGGGGTAGTTCCTTGAATTCTAGAAGATAACCCTGAGAGACTATTTCTAGTGCCCAGGGATCCTGAACATCTCTTGCCCAAGCCTGAGCAAAGAGAGAGAGTCTGCCCCCTACTAGATCCGGTTCTGGATCGGGGGCTACCTCTTCATGCTGTCTTGGTAGCAGCAGCAGGTTTCTTGGCCTGTTTACCCTTGTTCCAGCCTTGCATTGATTTCCAAGCTGGTTTAGTCTGGGAAGCGTTACCCTCTTGTCTAGAGGCTGCCGAGTTGGAAGCCGGTCCGTTCCTGAAATTGCGAAAGGAACGAGAATTGGACTTATTCTTAGCCTTGAAAGGTTTATCTTGTGGGAGGGCATGGCCCTTTCCCCCAGTGATGACTGAAATAATCTCTTTCAATTCTGGCCCAAAAGGGGTCTTACCTTTGAAAGGGGTATTAAGCAATTTTGTCTTGGAAGATACATCCGCCGACCAAGACTTTAGCCAGAGCGCTCTGCGCGCCACAATTGTAAACCCTGATTTTTTTGCCGCTAACCTCGCTAACTGCAAAGCGGCGTCTAAAATAAAGGAATTAGCTAATTTAAGTGCGTAAATTCTGTCCATGACTTCCTCATACGGAGTCTCCCTACTGAGCGACTTTTCCAGTTCCTCGAACCAGAACCACGCCTCTGTAGTGACAGGAATAATGCACAAAATAGGTTGAAGGAGGTAACCTTGCTGTACAAAAAACAGAATTTATGTTTACCTGATAAATTACTTTCTCCAACGGTGTGTCCGGTCCACGGCGTCATCCTTACTTGTGGGATATTCTCCTCCCCAACAGGAAATGGCAAAGAGCCCAGCAAAGCTGGTCACATGATCCCTCCTAGGCTCCGCCTACCCCAGTCATTCGACCGACGTTAAGGAGGAATATTTGCATAGGAGAAACCATATGATACCGTGGTGACTGTAGTTAAAGAAAATAAAATATCAGACCTGATTAAAAAACCAGGGCGGGCCGTGGACCGGACACACCGTTGGAGAAAGTAATTTATCAGGTAAACATAAATTCTGTTTTCTCCAACATAGGTGTGTCCGGTCCACGGCGTCATCCTTACTTGTGGGAACCAATACCAAAGCTTTAGGACACGGATGAAGGGAGGGAGCAAATCAGGTCACCTAAATGGAAGGCACCACGGCTTGCAAAACCTTTCTCCCAAAAATAGCCTCAGAAGAAGCAAAAGTATCAAACTTGTAAAATTTGGTAAAAGTGTGCAGTGAAGACCAAGTCGCTGCCCTACATATCTGATCAACAGAAGCCTCGTTCTTGAAGGCCCATGTGGAAGCCACAGCCCTAGTGGAATGAGCTGTGATTCTTTCAGGAGGCTGCCGTCCGGCAGTCTCGTAAGCCAATCTGATGATGCTTTTAATCCAAAAAGAGAGAGAGGTAGAAGTTGCTTTTTGACCTCTCCTTTTACCAGAATAAACAACAAACAAGAAAGATGTTTGTCTAAAATCCTTTGTAGCATCTAAATAGAATTTTAGAGCGCGAACAACATCCAAATTGTGCAACAAACGTTCCTTCTTCGAAACTGGTTTCGGACACAAAGAAGGCACGACTATCTCCTGGTTAATGTTTTTGTTAGAAACAACTTTTGGAAGAAAACCAGGTTTAGTACGTAAAACCACCTTATCTGCATGGAACACCAGATAAGGAGGAGAACACTGCAGAGCAGATAATTCTGAAACTCTTCTAGCAGAAGAAATTGCAACCAAAAACAAAACTTTCCAAGATAATAACTTAATATCAACGGAATGTAAGGGTTCAAACGGAACCCCCTGAAGAACTGAAAGAACTAAGTTGAGACTCCAAGGAGGAGTCAAAGGTTTGTAAACAGGCTTGATTCTAACCAGAGCCTGAACAAAGGCTTGAACATCTGGCACAGCTGCCAGTTTTTTGTGAAGTAACACAGACAAGGCAGAAATCTGTCCCTTCAAGGAACTTGCAGATAATCCTTTCTCCAATCCTTCTTGAAGAAAGGATAGAATCTTAGGAATCTTTACCTTGTCCCAAGGGAATCCTTTAGATTCACACCAACAGATATATTTTTTCCATATTTTGTGGTAAATTCTTCTAGTTACAGGCTTTCTGGCCTGAACAAGAGTATCAATAACAGAATCTGAGAACCCTCGTTTTGATAAGATCAAGCGTTCAATCTCCAAGCAGTCAGCTGGAGTGAGACCAGATTCGGATGTTCGAACGGACCTTGAACAAGAAGGTCTCGTCTCAAAGGTAGCTTCCATGGTGGAGCCGATGACATATTCACCAGATCTGCATACCAAGTCCTGCGTGGCCACGCAGGAGCTATCAAGATCACCGACGCCCTCTCCTGATTGATCCTGGCTACCAGCCTGGGGATGAGAGGAAACGGCGGGAATACATAAGCTAGTTTGAAGGTCCAAGGTGCTACTAGTGCATCTACTAGAGTCGCCTTGGGATCCCTGGATCTGGACCCGTAGCAAGGAACCTTGAAGTTCTGCCGAGAGGCCATCAGATCCATGTCTGGAATGCCCCACAGTTGAGTAATTTGGGCAAAGATTTCCGGATGGAGTTCCCACTCCCCCGGATGTAATGTCTGACGACTCAGAAAATCCGCTTCCCAATTTTCCACTCCTGGGATGTGGATTGCAGACAGGTGGCAGGAGTGAGTCTCCGCCCATTGAATGATTTTGGTCACTTCTTCCATCGCCAGGGAACTCCTTGTTCCCCCCTGATGGTTGATGTACGCAACAGTCGTCATGTTGTCTGATTGAAACCGTATGAACTTGGCCTTTGCTAGCTGAGGCCAAGCCTTGAGAGCATTGAATATCGCTCTCAGTTCCAGAATATTTATCGGTAGAAGAGATTCTTCCCGAGACCAAAGACCCTGAGCTTTCAGGGATCCCCAGACCGCGCCCCAGCCCATCAGACTGGCGTCGGTCGTGACAATGACCCACTCTGGTCTGCGGAAGGTCATCCCTTGTGACAGGTTGTCCAGGGACAGCCACCAACGGAGTGAGTCTCTGGTCCTCTGATTTACTTGTATCTTCGGAGACAAGTCTGTATAGTCCCCATTCCACTGACTGAGCATGCACAGTTGTAATGGTCTTAGATGAATGCGCGCAAAAGGAACTATGTCCATTGCCGCTACCATCAAACCTATTACTTCCATGCACTGCGCTATGGAAGGAAGAGGAACGGAATGAAGTGTTTGACAAGAGTTTAGAAGTTTTGTTTTTCTGGCCTCTGTCAGAAAAATCCTCATTTCTAAGGAGTCTATTATTGTTCCCAAGAAGGGAACCCTTGTCGACGGAGATAGAGAACTCTTTTCCACGTTCACTTTCCATCCGTGAGATCTGAGAAAGGCCAGGACTATGTCCGTGTGAGCCTTTGCTTGAGGAAGGGACGACGTTTGAATCAGAATGTCGTCCAAGTAAGGTACTACTGCAATGCCCCTTGGTCTTAGCACCGCTAGAAGGGACCCTAGTACCTTTGTGAAAATCCTTGGAGCAGTGGCTAATCCGAAAGGAAGCGCCACGAACTGGTAATGCTTGTCCAGGAATGCGAACCTTAGGAACCGATGATGTTCCTTGTGGATAGGAATATGTAGATACGCATCCTTTAAATCCACCGTGGTCATGAATTGACCTTCCTGGATGGAAGGAAGAATTGTTCGAATGGTTTCCATTTTGAACGATGGAACCTTGAGAAACTTGTTTAAGATCTTGAGATCTAAGATTGGTCTGAACGTTCCCTCTTTTTTGGGAACTATGAACAGATTGGAGTAGAACCCCATCCCTTGTTCTCCTAATGGAACAGGATGAATCACTCCCATTTTTAACAGGTCTTCTACACAATGTAAGAATGCCTGTCTCTTTATGTGGTCTGAAGACAATTGAGACCTGTGGAACCTCCCCCTAGGGGGAAGCCCCTTGAATTCCAGAAGATAACCTTGGGAGACTATTTCTAGTGCCCAAGGATCCAGAACATCTCTTGCCCAAGCCTGAGCGAAGAGAGAGAGTCTGCCCCCCACCAGATCCGGTCCCGGATCGGGGGCCAACATTTCATGCTGTCTTGGTAGCAGTGGCAGGTTTCTTGGCCTGCTTTCCCTTGTTCCAGCCTTGCATTGGTCTCCAGGCTGGCTTGGCTTGAGAAGTATTACCCTCTTGCTTAGAGGACGTAGCACTTGGGGCTGGTCCATTTCTACGAAAGGGACGAAAATTAGGTTTATTTTTGGCCTTGAAAGACCTATCCTGAGGAAGGGCGTGGCCCTTACCCCCAGTGATATCAGAGATAATCTCTTTCAAGTCAGGGCCAAACAGCGTTTTCCCCCTGAAAGGAATGTTAAGGAGTTTGTTCTTGGAAGACGCATCCGCTGACCAAGATTTCAACCAAAGCGCTCTACGCGCCACAATAGCAAACCCAGAATTCTTCGCCGCTAACCTAGCCAATTGCAAAGTGGCGTCTAGGGTGAAAGAATTAGCCAATTTGAGAGCACGGATTCTGTCCATAATCTCCTCATAAGGAGGAGAATCACTATCGATCGCCTTTACTAGCTCATCGAACCAGAAACACGCGGCTGTAGTGACAGGGACAATGCATGAAATTGGTTGTAGAAGGTAACCTTGCTGAACAAACATCTTTTTAAGCAAACCTTCTAATTTTTTATCCATAGGATCTTTGAAAGCACAACTATCTTCTATGGGTATAGTGGTGTGTTTGTTTAAAGTAGAAACCGCTCCCTCGACCTTGGGGACAGTCTGCCATAAGTCCTTTCTAGGGTCGACCATAGGAAACAATTTTTTTAAATATGGGGGGAGGGACGAAAGGTATACCGGGCCTTTCCCATTCTTTATTTACAATGTCCGCCACCCGCTTGGGTATAGGAAAAGCTTCTGGGAGCCCCGGGACCTCTAGGAACTTGTCCATTTTACATAGTTTCTCTGGGATGATCAAATTCTCACAATCATCCAGAGTGGATAATACCTCCTTAAGCAGAGCGCGGAGATGTTCCAACTTAAATTTAAATGTAATCACATCGGGTTCAGCTTGTTGAGAAATTTTCCCTGAATCTGAAATTTCTCCCTCAGACAAAACCTCCCTGGCCCCCTCAGACTGGTGTAGGGGCATTTCAGAACCATTATCATCAGCGTCCTCATGCTCTTCAGTATCTAAAACAGAGCAGTCGCGCTTACGCTGATAAGTGGGCATTTTGGCTAAAATGTTTTTGATAGAATTATCCATTACAGCCGTTAATTGTTGCATAGTAAGGAGTATTGGCGCGCTAGATGTACTAGGGGCCTCCTGAGTAGGCAAGACTCGTGTAGACGAAGGAGGGAATGATGCAGTACCATGCTTACTCCCCTCACTTGAGGAATCATCTTGGGCATCATTTTCAGTGTCACATAAATCACATTTATTTAAATGAGAAGGAACCTTGGCTTCCCCACATTCAGAACACAGTCTATCTGGTAGTTCAGACATGTTAAACAGGCATAAACTTGATAACAAAGTACAAAAAACGTTTTAAAATAAAACCGTTACTGTCACTTTAAATTTTAAACTGAACACACTTTATTACTGCAATTGCGAAAAAGTATGAAGGAATTGTTCAAAATTCACCAAAATTTCACCACAGTGTCTTAAAGCCTTAAAAGTATTGCACACCAAATTTGGAAGCTTTAACCCTTAAAATAACGGAACCGGAGCCGTTTTTAACTTTAACCCCTTTACAGTCCCTGGTATCTGCTTTGCTGAGACCCAACCAAGCCCAAAGGGGAATACGATACCAAATGACGCCTTCAGAAAGTCTTTTCTATGTATCAGAGCTCCTCACACATGCGACTGCATGTCATGCTTCTCAAAAACAAGTGTGCAATACCGGCGCGAAAATGAGGCTCTGCCTATGATTAGGGAAAGCCCCTAGAGAATAAGGTGTCTAAAACAGTGCCTGCCGATATTATTTAACAAAAATACCCAGATTAAATGATTCCTCAAGGCTAAATATGTGTAATATATGAATCGATTTAGCCCAGAAAATGTCTACAGTCTTAATAAGCCCTTGTGAAGCCCTTATTTACTGTCTGAATAAAAATGGCTTACCGGATCCCATAGGGAAAATGACAGCTTCCAGCATTACATCGTCTTGTTAGAATGTGTCATACCTCAAGCAGCAAAAGACTGCTCACTGTTCCCCCAACTGAAGTTAATTCCTCTCAACAGTCCTGTGTGGAACAGCCATGGATTTTAGTAACGGTTGCTAAAATCATTTTCCTCATACAAACAGAAATCTTCATCTCTTTTCTGTTTCAGAGTAAATAGTACATACCAGCACTATTTTAAAATAACAAACTCTTGATTGAATAATAAAAAACTACAGTTAAACACTAAAAAAACTCTAAGCCATCTCCGTGGAGATGTTGCCTGTACAACGGCAAAGAGAATGACTGGGGTAGGCGGAGCCTAGGAGGGATCATGTGACCAGCTTTGCTGGGCTCTTTGCCATTTCCTGTTGGGGAGGAGAATATCCCACAAGTAAGGATGACGCCGTGGACCGGACACACCTATGTTGGAGAAATCTTTTTAAGCAAACCCTCCAATTTTTTATCCATAGGATCTTTGAAAGCACAATTGTCCTCAATAGGAATGGTCGTGCGCTTGGCTAGAGTAGAAAACTCCCCCTCGACCTTAGGGACTGTTTGCCATGTGTCCTTCCTGGGGTCGACCATAGGGAACAATTTCTTAAATATAGGAGGAGGGACAAAAGGTATGCCTGGCTTCTCCCACTCCTTATTCACTATGTCCGCCACCCGTTTAGGTATCGGAAAAGCATCAGGGTGCACCGGGACCTCAAGGAACTGTCCATCTTGCACAATTTTTCTGGGTTGACCAGATTGTCACAATCATCCAGAGTAGATAGCACCTCCTTAAGTAATGCGCGGAGATGTTCTAATTTAAATTTAAATGTCACAACATCAGGTTCTGCCTGCTGAGAAATTCTTCCTGTATCAGAAATTTCCCCATCTGACAAACCCTCCCTCACTGCCACTTCAGATTGGTGTGAGGGTATGACAGAAAAATTATCATCAGCGCCCTCCTGCTCTACAGTGTTTAAAACAGAGCAATCGTCCTTTCTCTGAAATGCTGGCATTTTGGATAAAATATTAGCTATGGAGTTATCCATTACTGCCGTAAATTACTGCATAGTAACAAGCATTGGCGCGCTAGAAGTACTAGGGGTCGCCTGCGCGGGCATAACTGGTATAGACACAGAAGGAGATGATGTAGAACTATGTCTAATTCCTTCATCTGAGGAATCATCCTGGGCAACTTTACAATTTGTGACAGTTCTGTCCTTACTTTGTTTGGACGCAATGGCACAATTATCACACTATATTTGAAGGGGGAACCACATTGGCTACCATACATACAGAACATGATCTATCTGAAGGTACAGACATGTTAAACAGGCTTAAACTGGTTAATAAAGCACAAAAACCGTTTTAAAACAAAACCGTTACTGTCTCTTTAAATGTTAAACAGGGCACACTTTATTATTGAATATGTGAAAAACTATGAAGGAATTATCCAATCTTTACCAAATTTTCACCACAGTGTCTTAATACATTCAAAGTATTGCACCCCAATTTTCAAGCTGTTAACCCTTAAAATGTGGAAACCGGAGCCGTTTTTCATTGTAACCCCCTTATAGTCCCAGCCACAGCCTTTGCTGCAACTTCACCAATCCCAGGGGGGGTATATGATACCAAATGAAGCCTTCTAGGAATGTTTTTAGTGGATTCCAGACCCTCACACATGCAGCTGCATGTACTGAACTCAAAATTAACTGCACAGTAATGGCGCGAAAATGAGGCTCTGCCTACTACAGAGAAAGGCCCTTCCTGACTGGGAAGGTGTCTTAACAAGTTCCTGGTGCTAAAAACGTTCCCCAATGTTATAAAAGTGTGAAATACAACTTCAAACTGCATATAATACTTAAATAAAGCAATCGATTTACCCCCTAAAAGTGTCTACCAGTTTATAGCCCATAATAAGCCCTTTATTCTGTTTGAAACTAAGAAAATGGCTTACCGATCCCCATGAGGGGAAATGACAGCCTTCCAGCATTACACAGTCTTGTTAGAAATATGGCTAGTCATACCTTGAGCAGAAAAGTCTGCAAACTGTTCCCCCCAACTGAAGTTATCTCATCTCAACAGTCCTATGTGGAAACAGCAAACGATTTTAGTAACTGCTGCTAAAATCATAATCCTCTCACAAACAGAAATCTTCATCTCTTTCTGTTTCAGAGTAAATAGTACATACCAGCACTATTTTAAAATAACAAACTCTTGATAGAAGAATAAAAAACTACAACTAAACACCACAAACTCCTCACCATCCCCGAGGAGATGCTACTTGTTCAGAGCGGCAAGGAGAATGACTGGGGGGGCGGAGCCTGGGAGGGACTATATGGACAGCTCTTGCTGTGTGCTCTCCTTGCCTTTCCCTGTGGGGGAGGAGAATATCCCACAAGTAATGGATGACACCGTGGACCGGACACACCAATGTTGGAGAAAACTAAATAAAATAGAGGCGGCCTTCAAGGGCTTAGAAATTATCATATGTGCCTTCCTACATTTGCTTTCAACTAGAATACCAAGAGAACAAAGCAAAATTGTTGATAAAAGTAAATTGGAAAGTTGTTTAAAATTACATGCCCTATTTGAAAAATGAAAGTTTTTTTTGGACTTGAGTGTCCCTTTAATGAGTGACAGTTGTGAGTAAAAACAGAATTTATGCTTACCTGATAAATTACTTTCTCCAACGGTGTGTCCGGTCCACGGCGTCATCCTTACTTGTGGGATATTCTCTTCCCCAACAGGAAATGGCAAAGAGCCCAGCAAAGCTGGTCACATGATCCCCCCTAGGCTCCGCCTTCCCCAGTCATTCGACCGACGTAAAGGAGGAATATGCATAGGAGAAATCATATGATACCGTGGTGACTGTAGTTAGAGAAAATAATTCAACAGACCTGATCAAAAACCAGGGCGGGCCGTGGACCGGACACACCGTTGGAGAAAGTAATTTATCAGGTAAGCATAAATTCTGTTTTCTCCAACATAGGTGTGTCCGGTCCACGGCGTCATCCTTACTTGTGGGAACCAATACCAAAGCTTTAGGACACGGATGATGGGAGGGAACAAATCAGGTCGCCTAGATGGAAGGCACCACGGTTTGCAAAACCTTTCTCCCAAAAATAGCCTCAGAAGAAGCAAAAGTATCAAATTTGTAGAATTTGGCAAAAGTGTGCAGTGAAGACCAAGTCGCTGCCTTACATATCTGATCAACAGAAGCCTCGTTCTTGAAGGCCCAAGTGGAAGCCACAGCCCTAGTGGAGTGAGCTGTGATTCTTTCAGGAGGCTGCCGTCCGGCAGTCTCATAAGCCAATCGGATAATGCTTTTAAGCCAGAAAGAGAGAGAGGTAGAAGTTGCTTTTTGACCTCTCCTTTTACCAGAATAAACAACAAACAAAGAAGATGTTTGTCTGAAATCCTTAGTAGCTGCTAAGTAAAAACTCTAAGCCATCTCCGTGGAGATGTTGCCTGTACAACGGCAAAGAGAATGACTGGGGAAGGCGGAGCCTAGGGGGGATCATGTGACCAGCTTTGCTGGGCTCTTTGCCATTTCCTGTTGGGGAAGAGAATATCCCACAAGTAAGGATGACGCCGTGGACCGGACACACCTATGTTGGAGAAAATGCAGTAGGTTGATAAGTGTTAAGTGTAATGAGCTATAACACTGGTGTGTAGGTAATAAAGTTATTATAGTGACTAAGGTCAGAGATTCCCTGATAACTGATTATAGCACCAGTCATTGTGTACCAGTATTATTCTATAACAGTGTGAGTATGAAACAGTCAATAAAAAGTTGCTGCTATGAAAAAGTTTCAGTTATAAACATTTCTCATAACAGTTCCATATAGAGGCTTCAATAGGATCAAGCCAATAGCTTGCAGGGGATAGCATAATGAGAATGATACATGCAAATGACTAAATTAATGCTGGTTCTTCATATGAGGGCTCGTTTGACAAAGAAACAAATATTTGCAATTAATGTCAATCAAATAGTAAATAAAATGTAATTATTACCAGCACTGGGAACAGAGTTATAGACAGAATAAGAGGTTTAGTATTAGGTTGCAGGTTGGGATTAGAGTTGATAGTTAGGGTCACATGTAAACTTAAAATATGACAACTTACAATAATATAATTAATATATGTAAATATATCAGCACTGTCGTACCTACCGATACTACATACCTGTTAGTTGGATTGAAAGATTCACATTGTCTTGCATGGTTGGGGTGGTACATTCTTGGTTCTGTTTTTGGTCAACTGGAGAAGGTAAAGTCATTGCTAAAGACCAAAAGAAGTCAGTTAGTAATATACAGAAATATATTTTAAATGTATGAACAGTGTTAAGCAAGAACATTTACAGTGTTTACACGAGATGTAACTTTCATTTATTTTATTATTCTATCCACAGGCTACATTTGAATGTACAACAGAGAAGAACCAGTAGTGGCTAAAATGGTTAAAATGTAAAACAACATTCAAATGTAAAAAAATACACCCTTACCAAGTTTACCATGTAGGGGTTAAACACATAAGTAAAGTATTGAGTCCTATGTTAAAAGGATTGTCACTATAGTCACCAAGAGGTATTTTACAAGACTTTACTGTGGGAGGCAATATTTCTCTGCCACTGGTTAAAAGCAGCATCACCCTCTACAATGAAGGTTCAGGGGCCTATTTATTAAAATATTAATATTGCGGATAATGTCCGCTGCAGATCGATAAATGCCGACAACTGCTGGTGCAATGCCTCCCCCTGCAGTTTCGTGGCCAATCGGCTACTAGCAGGGGGTGTCAAACAACCCGATCGTATTGGATCGGGTTGATTTCTGGCAATGTCTGTCCGCCTCCTCAGAGCAGGCGGACAGGTTAGCGGTCTTTAGACCACTGCTTCATAACTTGTGTTTATAGCGAGCCTGATGGCTCGCCAGAAACACAGGGCTTCAAGCTCAGAATGGAGCTTGATAAATCGGCCCCTTAATGTTAATAATCCCTTTACACAATATTGAATGACAATACATTTTACATGTGTGAACCAAAATGCAACTTCTTTTGTTACAATATAATAGTGAAACTAGCACACGAATAGTACACCTACATGAGCTGGGAGATTGTGGTTATATAATGTATATGTGTAAATAGTATGTTATATGCATGAATTACACTGTAAAGTATATATTATGTATTTAGAGTATGTTATATAATATATGTGTTTTTTAACTTTCACTGTGTTCTTTTTTTTAGGAACTAGTTTGAGAGGTAGATTTATCAAGCAGCAGATGCTGCAATCTACCCCCGAAGTTTCCGGATCGCCGGAAACTTAAGTTAATAAGCAGCGGTCTCCTTAACTCATCCGCCACCTCTATGGTGGGGGACTGCAATCATCCTGATCAGATACAATCGAGATGATTGACACCTCTTGCAAGCGTGCTGGGGGGCATTACTACAAATGCTTATGCAATATTAAATGCCGACAGCGTATGCTGTTGGCATTTAGCGATGTCCGTCCGACATTTAATAAATCTACCTGAGAGGGCAGTCACCTTCCGTGTTTTGTATATGTATATGTCCAGGGTGATTACATAAGTCTGGGAACCCTTGACTTGTTCCCAGTTTGTTTGATTGATAGTGCTTGCAAGTGAGTGCTGGACTTTCTCTGTGTGTTATATATATATACACACACACAATTCCTGAAGAACAAACTTGGCCAAAGATATACTGTGCAGCTGGAGAAATAAGCAGGCAACTCAGGATGCTTCACAAAAAAGCCATTTAATCCATATGTGAAAACAACAAGGGCCTTAACAACAAGCTTTGAACCTTTTTAAATGGAGCCCATCAGTGACATACCCCGGTCCCAACCAAACCCCCCTTATATAACCTAAGTGATAACAAAATTACCTAAGTGAATAATAGAACTGAAAAAGCGCCAAACCGCCAGCCAGCGTCCTCTCCATACACGCTACCGGAACTCTGTGTGCAACCGCACAGCATGATGATGTCATCCACCACCGCCACCGGAGTAATAGACAGGGTGAAGGTTGTCATGACAATCAATAAAAACAAAGTGTAGTGATAAGACGCTGGCAAGGCAGAGCAGGGATCAGCTGATAGAAAAATTGTATTTAAAGTTAAAAACATTAATTGTTATAATGGATGTATAAAACATTATAACCTAATAAAAGTAAAACATGTTTCTAAACCAGTGCTTTCCAAACTGTGTGTTGTGACACATTAGTGTGTCGACAGCAGTGTGTAGGTGTGTCCCTGCTTCAGCACAAATTTTTTTAAGTTTAATTTTTTAATTTTTTGGGGGGGGTTTCTGACTTTCTGCCTGCCTGCTACGCATATCACATGGTTGACACGTGATTGATACCTAGGGGGTTAAAGATCATCTTAACCTATTGGCGCAGCTCATTGGGAACTGAAACTATTCCAATTGGCGGCTTTGGCGGCACACTGGCTCCTGACTGCACATGTAGTCTCCTTAATTGGCTTGTGACTGCATGAGTAGTCAGTGAGTGGGACAGCAGTGTGTTTGCAGCGTGGGCAGTAGTCAATCGGACTCACCGAGCTCTGAGGGTGGCAGCTTAAACGCTGAGCTGAAGTCAGTGGGGTTTTTTTTGCAGCTAACTACCAGTAGTGCATTGCTGCTCCTGCTCTTCATATATGGATAGGAAGTGGTAGCTTGAAAATGCTTGATGATGAAATGTGAGTGTCTTTATCTAATATTCCACCAAATATTCCGAAACTGTGTTCATCCCATCAACCTCATACATCCCATTAAAATAGTAGTAGCTATTGGTGTTATTAAACTTTTTTTTAATTCTTGCACATACATACTAAATACATTTTATTATTATATAATTTATGTATGTGTCTGTATCTCTTAAAACAAGTTAGTTTAACCTCCTTTTTGCTAGTATAACTGATTTAATGTGTCACAAAATGATGTAGGTCTAAAAAGTGTGTCACCAAGATGAAAAGTTTGGAAAGCTCTGTTCTAAACACAAGTGAACTACCCTATTCCAAATGAATAGATTCTAAACTAGAGGAGATTAATAGTGCACAAAGCATTAGTAGTCTTTTACATACTCATAAGGGGACATGTAGATTTAAGTTTAACACTAGCCCCATAAGTTCTAAATGATCCAGTGCATTGCTATGAACGGCAATCCTGGCTACCTAAGGCCAAACAGGGCTGCTATAGATGTGGCAATTGTGTCACCTGTAACAACATGATGACTTGCAGCAGTTTTCATCATCCACATACCAACAAAAATTTTTAAATAAAGCAGATTAACGTGCACATCTGAATTTGTAGTTTATGCGATCATCTGTCCATGTTCCCTATACTACATTGGTAAAATGGTGACCACCTTTAGAGAACGCCTGGCAAACCATAAATCAGCCATACGTCAGGCTATTAACAAGGGCAGCTCTGATCAACCGGTCGCAAGACATTTCATGCAAGCTGGGCATTCAGTATCAATGCTAAGAGTAATTCTCCTTAACCATGTTCCTCGACTGAGACGTGGGGGTGATAGGGCACTGGCCCTATTGCGCCTTGAGGCCAAATGGATCTTTGATCTGGACACTGTCACACCAAAGGGCCTAAATACAATGATTGACTTTGGCTGCTGGTATAAATGATCATACCTGTGGGAATCCCCTCCAACTGACCTAAAAATTTCTCCCTACTCCTTAGGCATGGATTTTATTTTAGAGGTGGAGTGTGCTTTATTTGTAGTATTCCCTTGATACCACGAGTATAGATGGGACTTATGGGGCTAGTGTTAAACTTAAATCTACATGTCCCCTTATGACAATGTAAAAGACTACTAATGTTTTGTGCACTATTAATCCCCTCTAGTTTAGAATCTATTCATTTGGAATAGGGTAGTTCACTTGTGTTTAGAAACATGTTTTACTTTTATTAGGTTATAATGTTTTATACATCCATTATAACAATTAATGTTTTTAACTTTAAATACAATTTTTCTATCATCTGATAGCCGCTCTGCCTTGCCAGCATCTTATTGCTACACTTTGTTGTTATTGGTTGTCATGACAACCTCCACCCTGTCTGTTACTCCAGTGGTGGTGGCGGATGACATCATCACGCTGTGCGGTTGCACACGGAGTTCCGGTAGCGTGTATGGAGAGGACGCTGGCTGGCGGTTTGGCGCTTTTCCAGTTCTATTATTCACTTAGGTCATTTTGTAATCACTTAGGGTATATAAGGGGGGTTTAGTTGGGACTGGGGTATGTCACTGATGGGCTCCATTTAAAAAGGGTTCAAAGCTGAACCGAAACATTATGGGTTAAGGCCCTTGTTGCTTTCACATATGGATTAAATGGCTTTTTTGTGAAGCATCCTGAGTCGCCTGCTTTTTTCTCCAGCTGCACAGTAGAGATATAGATATATATATATACACAGGGCGGCTCAAAAATTCCACTCTTCACTAGCCATTGGCGAGTGGAAATTTAAAGGTGGCAAGTGAAAGTTAGTGTGTGAATGGTGTTGTAAGTAGAAAAGTTAGCACATTTGCAAAATGTACACTCCTATTGCAGCATTGACAAACACACATTTTGGGCTATCTGCTAAAATGATTATCTGAAGGAATATTATTATATATCCTAGAAAGGGCAAGGATATATTATTCCTCTAGCTCAGGTAGGACCACCATTAGTGCTTAGACTATTACTTCTGAGAGGGTAAACAGGGGCAGAGAGAGAGAGATTGGAGAGGAAAAGTGAAATTGGAGAACAAGAAGATAGCTTTACGAGAGATTGGAGGGAAAAAAAGAGAGGAAAAAGATACGAGAGAAGGAAAAAAAGAGAAAAGAGAAGATATGGCCTGAGAGAGAGAAAGGGGAGGGTAAAAAGAGGGTAAAAAGAAAGATTGAAGAGGAGGGAGGGGAGAAAGATATTTAAGAGAGAGAGAAGGGAAAGATAATTCTTACAAGAAAATCTCCAGGTCTGCTATGACTTTCCATGACTGTCAGCACTCTCTCACTTCAACAACTTCCTATTTCTAACTAGCTGTTGTCTTACCCAGAACCACCAAGTTAATGTTGCTAACTACTATGCACTTATTTTTAATCTATTACTATATGTAGCATTATTTAATTTGTTAAAGGTACAGTCTACACCAGAATTGTTATTGTCTTAAAAACATAATTTATGCTTACCTGATAAATTCCTTTCTTCTGTAGTGTGATCAGTCCACGGGTCATCATTACTTCTGGGATATTACTCCTCCCCAACAGGAAGTGCAAGAGGATTCACCCAGCAGAGCTGCATATAGCTCCTCCCCTCTACGTCACTCCCAGTCATTCGACCAAGGACCAACGAGAAAGGAAAAGCCAAGGGTGAAGTGGTGACTGGAGTATAAATTAAAAAATATTTACCTGCCTTAAAAACAGGGCGGGCCGTGGACTGATCACACTACAGAAGAAAGGAATTTATCAGGTAAGCATAAATTATGTTTTCTTCTGTTAAGTGTGATCAGTCCACGGGTCATCATTACTTCTGGGATACCAATACCAAAGCAAAAGTACACGGATGACGGGAGGGATAGGCAGGCTCTTTATACAGAAGGAACCACTGCCTGAAGAACCTTTCTCCCAAAAATAGCCTCCGAGGAAGCAAAAGTGTCAAATTTGTAAAATTTGGAAAAAGTATGAAGCGAAGACCAAGTTGCAGCCTTGCAAATCTGTTCAACAGAGGCCTCATTCTTGAAGGCCCAAGTGGAAGCCACAGCTCTAGTAGAATGAGCTGTAATTCTTTCAGGGGGCTGCTGTCCAGCAGTCTCATAAGCTAAACGAATTATGCTACGAAGCCAAAAAGAAAGAGAGGTAGCGGAAGCTTTTTGACCTCTCCTCTGCCCAGAGTAAATGACAAACAGAGAAGACGTTTGTCGAAATTCCTTAGTTGCCTGTAAGTAAAATTTTAGAGCACAGACTACATCCAGGTTGTGCAGTAGACGTTCCTTCTTTGAAGAAGGATTTGGGCATAAAGAAGGAACAACAATCTCTTGATTGATATTCCTGTTAGTAACTACCTTAGGTAAGAACCCAGGTTTAGTACGCAGGACTACCTTATCCGAATGAAAAATCAAATAAGGAGAATCACAATGTAAGGCTGATAATTCAGAGACTCTTCGAGCCGAGGAAATAGCCATTAAAAATAGAACTTTCCAAGATAACAACTTTATATCAATGGAATGAAGGGGTTCAAACGGAACGCCCTGTAAAACATTAAGAACAAGGTTTAAACTCCATGGTGGAGCAACAGTTTTAAACACAGGCTTAATCCTGGCCAAAGCCTGACAAAAAGCCTGGACGTCAGGAACTTCTGACAGACGTTTGTGTAACAGAATGGACAGAGCTGAGATCTGTCCCTTTAATGAACTAGCAGATAAACCCTTTTCTAAACCTTCTTGTAGAAAAGACAATATCCTAGGAATCCTAACCTTACTCCAAGAGTAACCTTTGGATTCACACCAATATAGGTATTTACGCCATATCTTATGGTAAATCTTTCTGGTAACAGGTTTCCTAGCCTGTATTAAGGTATCAATAACTGACTCAGAAAAACCACGTCTTGATAAAATCAAGCGTTCAATTTCCAAGCAGTCAGCTTCAGAGAAGTTAGATTTTGATGTTTGAAGGGACCCTGTATCAGAAGGTCCTGTTTCAGAGGTAGAGACCAAGGTGGACAGGATGACATGTCCACCAGGTCTGCATACCAAGTCCTGCGTGGCCACGCAGGTGCTATTAGAATCACTGATGCTCTCTCTTGTTTGATTCTGGCAATCAATCGAGGAAGCAACGGGAAGGGTGGAAACACGTAAGCCATCCTGAAGTCCCAAGGTGCTGTCAGAGCATCTATCAGGACTGCTCCTGGATCCCTGGATCTGGACCCGTAACGAGGAAGCTTGGCGTTCTGTCGAGACGCCATGAGATCTATCTCTGGTTTGCCCCAACGTCGAAGTATTTGGGCAAAGACCTCCGGATGAAGTTCCCACTCCCCCGGATGAAAAGTCTGACGACTTAAGAAATCCGCCTCCCAGTTCTCCACTCCCGGGATGTGGATTGCTGACAGGTGGCAAGAGTGAGACTCTGCCCAGCGAATTATCTTTGATACTTCCATCATAGCTAGGGAGCTTCTTGTCCCTCCCTGATGGTTGATGTAAGCTACAGTCGTGATGTTGTCCGACTGAAACCTGATGAACCCCCGAGTTGTCAACTGGGGCCAAGCCAGGAGGGCATTGAGAACTGCTCTCAATTCCAGAATGTTTATTGGCAGGAGACTCTCCTCCTGACTCCATTGTCCCTGAGCCTTCAGGGAATTCCAGACGGCACCCCAACCTAGAAGGCTGGCGTCTGTTGTTACAATTGTCCAGTCTGGTCTGCTGAATGGCATCCCTCTGGACAGATGTGGCCGAGAAAGCCACCATAGAAGAGAATTTCTGGTCTCTTGATCCAGATTCAGAGAAGGGGATAAGTCTGAGTAATCCCCATTCCACTGACTTAGCATGCACAGTTGCAGTGGTCTGAGGTGTAAGCGTGCAAAGGGTACTATGACCATTGCCGCTACCATTAAGCCGATTACCTCCATGCATTGAGCCACTGACGGGTGTTGAATGGAATGAAGGGTGCGGCAAGCACTTTGAAGTCTTGTTAGCCTGTCCTCTGTCAGGTAAATCTTCATTTCTACAGAATCTATAAGAGTCCCCAGGAAGGGAACTCTTGTGAGTGGAACGAGTGAACTTTTCTTTTCGTTCACCTTCCATCCATGTGACCTTAGAAATGCCAGCACTAACTCTGTATGAGACTTGGCAGTTTGAAAGCTTGAAGCTTGTATCAGAATGTCGTCTAGGTATGGAGCTACCGAGATTCCCCGCGGTCTTAGTACCGCCAGAAGAGCACCCAGAACCTTTGTGAAGATTCTTGGAGCTGTAGCCAATCCGAATGGAAGAGCCACAAACTGGTAATGCCTGTCTAGGAAGGCAAACCTTAGGTACCGATAATGATCTTTGTGAATCGGTATGTGAAGGTAAGCATCTTTTAAATCTACAGTGGTCATGTACTGACCCTCTTGGATCATAGGTAAAATTGTCCGAATAGTCTCCATCTTGAACGATGGGACTCTTAGGAATTTGTTTAGGATCTTTAAGTCCAGGATTGGTCTGAAAGTTCCCTCTTTTTTGGGAACCACAAACAGATTTGAGTAAAACCCCTGTCCCTGTTCCGATCGTGGAACTGGATGGATTACTCCCATTAACAAGAGCTCTTGTACGCAGCGTAGAAACGCCTCTTTCTTTGTCTGGATTGTTGACAATCTTGACAGATGAAATCTCTCTCTTGGAGGAGAGTATTTGAAGTCCAGAAGGTATCCCTGAGATATTATCTCTAGCGCCCAGGGATCCTGAACATCTCTTGCCCAAGCCTGGGCGAAGAGAGAAAGTCTGCCCCCCACTAGATCCGATCCCGGATCGGGGGCCCTCAATTCATGCTGTTTTAGGGGCAGCAGCAGGTTTCCTAGTCTGCTTGCCCTTGTTCCAGGACTGGTTAGGTTTCCAGCCTTGTCTGTAGCGAGGAACAGCTCCTTCCTGTTTTGGTGCAGAGGAAGTTGATGCTGCTCCTGCTTTGAAATTACGAAAGGAACGAAAATTAGACTGTCTAGTCTTGGCTTTGGCTTTGTCCTGAGGCAGGGCATGGCCTTTACCTCCTGTAATGTCAGCGATAATCTCTTTCAACCCGGGCCCGAATAAGGTCTGCCCTTTGAAAGGTATATTAAGCAATTTAGACTTAGAAGTAACATCAGCTGACCAGGATTTTAGCCACAGCGCCCTGCGTGCCTGAATGGCGAATCCTGAATTCTTCGCCGTAAGTTTAGTAAGATGTACTACGGCCTCCGAAATGAATGAATTAGCTAGTTTAAGGACTCTAAGCCTGTCCGTAATGTCGTCCAGAGTAGCTGAACCAATGTTCTCTTCCAGAGACTCAATCCAGAATGCCGCTGCAGCCGTGATCGGCGCAATGCATGCAAGGGGTTGCAATATAAAACCTTGTTGAACAAACATTTTCTTAAAGGGACACTGTACCCAAAATTTTTCTTTTGTAATTCAGAAAGAGCATGCAATTTTAAGCAACTTTCTAATTTACTCCTATGATCAATTTTTCTTCATTCTCTTGCTATCATTATTTGAAAAAGAAGGCATCTAAGCTTTTTTTTGGCTTCAGTACTCTGGACAGCAGTTTTTTATTGGTGGATGAATTTATCCACCAATCAGCAAGGACAACCCAGGTTGTTCACCAAAAATGGGCCGGCATCTAAACTTACATTCTTGCATTTCAAATAAAGATACCAAGAGAATGAAGAAAATTTGATAATAGGAGTAAATTAGAAAGTTGCTTAAAATTTCATGCTCAATCTGAATCACGAAATAATTTTTTTGGGTACAGCGTCCCTTTAAGGTAACCCTCTAACTTTTTATCCATTGGATCTGAAAAAGCACAGCTATCCTCCACCGGGATAGTGGTACGCTTAGCTAAGGTAGAAACTGCTCCCTCCACCTTAGGGACCGTTTGCCATAAGTCCCTTGTGGTGGCGTCTATTGGAAACATTTTTCTAAATATCGGAGGGGGTGAGAACGGCACACCGGGTCTATCCCACTCCTTAGTAACAATTTCAGTAAGTCTCTTAGGTATAGGAAAAACCTCAGTACTCGTCGGTACCGCAAAATATTTATCCAACCTACACATTTTCTCTGGTATTGCAACTGTGTTACAATCATTCAGAGCCGCTAACACCTCCCCTAGTAATACACGGAGGTTTTCCAGTTTAAATTTAAAATTTGAAATATCTGAATCCAGTCTATTTGGATCAGAACCGTCACCCACAGAATGAAGTTCTCCGTCCTCATGTTCTGCCACCTGTGACGCAGTGTCTGACATGGCCCTAATATTATCAGCGCACTCTGTTCTCACCCCAGAGTGATCACGCTTACCTCTTAGTTCTGGTAATTTAGCCAAAACCTCAGTCATAACAGTAGCCATATCCTGTAATGTGATTTGTAATGGCCGCCCAGATGTACTCGGCGCTACAATATCACGCACCTCCCTCTGAGCGGGAGATGTAGGTACTGACACGTGAGGCGAGTTAGTCGGCATAACTCTCCCCTCGTTGTTTGGTGAAATTTGTTCAATTTGTACAGATTGACTTTTATTTAAAGTAGCATCAATACAGTTAGTACATAAATTTCTATTGGGCTCCACTTTGGCATTGCAACAAATGACACAGGTATCATCCTCTGAATCAGACATGTTTAACACACTAGCAAATAAACTTGCAACTTGGAAATACAATTCAATTAGAATAATATTAAAACGTACTGTGCCTTTAAGAAGCACAGAATATCTATGACAGTTGAAAAATTAATAAATTGAAACAGTTATAGCCTCAATCCTTGTAAACAACACAACTTTAGCAAAGGTTAAATCCCATTAGCAAAGATAACAAATTCTGAAAGCAGAAACAAATTACAGAATAAACGTTTTTTATCTCAGTCAAACTATAATTCTCACAGCTCTGCTGAGAGAAATTACCTCCCTCAAAATAAGTTTTGAAGACCCCTGAGCTCTGTAGAGATGAACCGGATCATGCAGGGAATACAATGAGTTGCTGACTGAAATATTTGATGCGTAGTAAAAGCGCCAAAAAACGGCCCCTCCCCCTCACACACAGCAGTGAGGGAGAACAGAAACTGTCAGAAAACAGATTAAGTAACTGCCAAGTGGAAAAATAGTGCCCAAACATTTATTCACTCAGTACCTCAGCAAATGAAAACGATTTTACATTCCAGCAAAAACGTTAAACATAATCTCTAGTTATTAAACAGCTTTATGTATTTCTTACAGTGTAATTCTAGTGAAGTACCATTCCCCAGAATACTGAAGTGTAAAGTATACATACATGACATTATATCGGTATGGCAGGATTTTCTCATCAATTCCATTGTCAGAAAATAAAAACTGCTACATACCTCTATGCAGATTCATCTGCCCGCTGTCCCCTGATCTGAAGTTTACCTCTCCTCAGATGGCCGAGAAACAGCAATATGATCTAAACTACTCCGGCTAAAATCATAACAAAAACTCTGGTAGATTCTTCTTCAAACTCTGCCAGAGAGATAATAACACACTCCGGTGCTATTTTAAAATAACAAACTTTTGATTGAAGATATAAAACTAAGTATAATCACCATAGTCCTCTCACACATCCTATCTAGTCGTTGGGTGCAAGAGAATGACTGGGAGTGACGTAGAGGGGAGGAGCTATATGCAGCTCTGCTGGGTGAATCCTCTTGCACTTCCTGTTGGGGAGGAGTAATATCCCAGAAGTAATGATGACCCGTGGACTGATCACACTTAACAGAAGAAAGATAGATAATCCCTTTATTACCCATTCCCCAGTTTTGCATAACCAACGCAGTTATATTAATATACTTTTAACCTCTGTGATTATCTTGTATCTTAGCCTCTGCAAACTGCCCCTTTATTTCAGTTCTTTTGACAGACTTGCAGTTTAGCCAATCAGTGCCTGCTCCCAGATAACTTCACGTGCACAAACACAGTGTTATCTATATGAAATATGTGAACTAACACCCTCTAGTGGTGAAAAACTGTTAAAATGCATTCTGAAAAGAGGTGGCCTTCAAGGTCTAAGAAATTAGCATATGAACCTCCTAGGTTAAGCTTTCAACTAAGAATACCAAGAGAACAAAGCAAAATTGGTGATTAAAGTAAATTGGAAAATTGTTTAAAATTACATGCCCTATCTGAATCATGAAAGTTTATTTTGGCCTAGACTGTCCCTTTAAGGTATAAATTAAAAAATATTACAACTGACTGCACAATAATGTGTTTCACAATGGCTAAACATATGCAAAGAGGGGTTGGAGTAGGTAGTGGGTGTAGTGTGGGTAGGATCAGAAGTGGCAAGTAACCTTTTGGCCTGGCTAGTAGCTTACAACCTGAAATTTTTAGCCCTGTATATATATATATATATATATATATATATATATATATATATATATATATATATATATATATATATATATATATATATATATATATATAGCAATGAACAGATGGCAGCACTCTCTGGTCCTTTAAATGAATATTTTATTATGTGACGTTTCGGGGACCGTATCCCCTTCCTCAGACCTATGATATATTAATATAGCATACAGAGAAAGTCCAGCACTCACTCACAAACTCTCAACTAAGATAAAAATCAGCAATGGAAGAGCTGCTTTTTATCTTAGTTGAGAGCTTGTGAGTGAGTGCTGGACTTTTTCTGTGTGCTATATTAATGTATTATTTGTTTGTAATTTTCCCTGTTTGGGCCTTGCACCCAGGCCTGTCTGGGGTTAACTGCCTGTGACTCTGGTGACAGTGCAGCTTCCTGAGAGTGCTGTTTTGCACCCAGGGCTGTGCATGTTACAGGGTCATAGGATGTGTACCAGGTCCAGCCTGAGAGTGCTGACCCCTCCTGTGTTTTGTATATGTTTGGGGAGATTACATAAGCCTGTGCACCCTACATTTTTTTACAGTTGTTTGATTGTGAGCCTGCATTGTGTGGCTGTTTAGGGACCCAGGTTTTTGGAATAGACCTTGATGAGCTACCTGGGCTTTTCCCATTTGGCCAGATGCGGTAACTAACTCTTCCATTGCTGCTTTTTATGTTAGTTGAGAGCTTGTGAGTGAGTGCTGGACTTTCTCTGTGTGCTATATTAATGTATTATTTTTTGGTAATTTTCCCTGTTTGGGCTTTGCACCCAGGCCTGCCTGGGGTTAACTGCCTGTGACTCTGGTGACAGTGCAGCTTCCTGAGAGTGCTGTTTTGCACCCAGGGCTGTGCATGTTACAGGGTCATAGAATTTGTACCCGGTCCGGCCTGAGAGTGCTGATCCCTCCCCTGTTTTGTATATGTATATATATATATATATATATATATATATATATATATATATATATATATATATATATATATATATATATATATATATATATATATATATATATATCAGTCCTTCCCAGTCCAACACCTTGTCATATACTATATCCATTCATATCAATGGTACAACACTTATCAATAAAACTTTCTCTCTCTTGATAGATTCATTTAAAAGATTGTTTAAGACTTTGTGAAGAACATTATTTCTTCTTTTTTTGCAAACCCATAGGGCACCTTCACCTTAGTGTTTAATGTGATGGGAAATGTTAACGTTTTTGAAATGCTAGACTGTATACACGCAATATATATAATCTATGCCCGCAGTTTCCGGCTCGCCGGAAACAGAAGTTAAGAAGCAGCGGTCGTAAGACTGCTGCTCCTTAACTTATCCGCTACCTTTTAGGTGGGGGACTGCAATCATCCTGATCAGCGAATCATGTACTACCAGCATTTAATAAATCTACCCCATGATGTTTAAGTGATTATACAATAAAAATGTAACATACGGCACAGTGCCATATGGCTAGCATAGCTATTGGATAAGAGGTAGAAATGTCAACTCTAAAAAAAAGATCACTTAAACATCATGAATTAAGGTCTATTTTATTTATTGTATACATACAACTTAGTGTTATAAAAACACTAAGATTTGCCATTACTTTAAGTGAAAGCAAGAGCTGAGTTTTTTAGCTTGCCCCATAGAAGTCTATTAGCTGAGAGATTTACTGAGACCGCAATACTCAGATGTTAGCGTGCCTAAGGCTCTTGCTTAAGTGCTAACATTTTACTTTCCACTTGTAATATGTTAGTAAAAATGGGTACGCTATGGATTGTGCTCTAGCAATGTTAGCGCAGCATAATGCTTTCATTTATACGCTCCACTTGTAATCTAGGCATGAATCTTTTGCATTAACAACAGGAAAAAAAATCTCATTTCATTATACTGCAGAATCTGTTTTACTGGAGACAACTTTACACTGAATTTAAGCCATTTTATTAAGAGTATTTATGTAGAAATGCAAGAATTTACTAAATATTGTTGAGAATTAAAAAAATATATGTTACCTCTTTCCATATTAAATGATTTATGAATAGGAGAGTCCAGCGTCTCATGTTCCACTGTGGCTATTACACCATATGATTTACCCTCAATTAAATCATTTTTCCTCAAGTCACAGGTGCTTATAGCTCTGAAGCTGCCATTGTCATACATATCAGATTTAACAGAGGAGTTATGTGTAATATTCTCTTCTTTTGTTGAGTCCAGAGTCAGTTTCCATGAAATTGTAATGTTTTCAGGGTAAAAACTGTCAACTTCCAATGTAAATATCCCATCTTCAGGATTACAAATATTCTTCACATCTGGTAATGCTAAAAATACATTTAAATTGGTGTAAAGACTTCAGCTGTGTGCTAAGAAATTAATGTCACAAACTGTCATTTTCTGGAATTTCCAAACCTTCCCCTCTTTAAAAAAAATCAATTTCTGCACAAAGGTATCTTAATGTGTTTTAGTTTTTAATGCAATTTGTGCTATACATATGTATTATCAAATGTGTTTCTAGTAAAAATGAGTAGTTTCAGTGATAGCTTTTGCTGTGCATAGAAAGTGTGTATGTGTGCTCCATGCATCTGCACAGAAATACCCTAACAGCTAACAGAGATGAATATGTTACACCCCAGGCTCTCTCATCAAAATAGAAAGTAATTATTTTAAATGATGGTAAACTCTCCGCTTTTTAAAATCATATCCAGAATGTTAGCGATATTTTAGTTAAAGTTTCATTAACCCCTTAACGACCAAGGACGTACGCCATACATCCTCAAAAAAATACAGTTAATCGGTCCTCGGTCTGGAAAGCAGCTGGAATCGATCCTGCTCGCTTCCAGCTGCTTTCCGGTTATTGCAGTGATGCCTCGATATCGAGGCATCCTGCAATAACCCCCCTTGGCCATCCGATGCAGAGAGCCACTCTGTGGCCCTCTCTGCACCGGACATCGGTGGAAGGTATCATTGGTGGGTGGGAGCCAGTCTGGGAGGCGGGTGGGCGCCATCGATGGGCCGAGTGGAGTGGAGGGGGGCAGGATCGGGGGCGGGACAGACGGGGGCGCCCATGGGCGCGCGTGTGCACGGGGGGGCGGCGGGCGCGTGCACGGGGTGGGAGCGGGAGGGAACCGCTACACTGCAGAAAAACAAAGTTGATAAAAGTAAAAATAAAATGTATTTACAAATTGCATCTAAGCATCTAAGGGATCTGGAAGGGGTGGGGGGTTGGTCTGGGGGGGGGGAAGCTACACTACAGAAAAGGGCAATTAAAAAAAACAGCATACTTTTTTTAACTAAACTGGGTACTGGCAGCTGTTTGGTGGGGGATCAGTAAGGTTGGGGGCTAAGGGGGGATCCTACACAGCAGCATATGTAAATATGCTTTAAAAAAAAGGCCCAAATATAGCTTTTATTTTAGTACTGGCAGAGTTTCTGCCAGTACTTAAGATGGCGGGGACAATTGTGGGGTGGGG